>NC_090752.1:63393506-63411006 GCF_036898095.1 Palaemon carinicauda | reverse complement strand
CCAAAGGGAATGATCCCCCCTTAGGGTTACGTCCGAGAATGAGGAATGGCCTGCCCTTCCTCAATTGCTGAGGCTAGGTTACCTGACCTTCCTTACAATTGCGATACATCTTCCAACCTTCCTGGTTCAGGGTGTAACATCCCTGCTCTAGGTTAGGCCTTGGGGGGAGCTAGTCCTGTGCCTTGCTTGAAACGGTACCCATGCACCGTTCTCAGCCAGGCTGCCTACCTTAGGTTAGGGAGCGTCCTCCCTTCCTTGGTGGCCACTTTGGTACAGAACCTCCCCTATGGAAGACCCTTCTTCTTCTCCCCTCCCCACCTATCCCTTGTATGGCCTAGCCTATACTTAGGTTAGCCTATACCCATCTGTCCCCTGTCCCACAACTCCTCCTTAGGGTGGAGTGACAGGGCTACCTTTAGTCCCTGTGTGCAGTCCGCTCTGGTACATATACCCTTCATAGTGTCCTATGGGGTTAGCCACTGAGTGCGTTTTGTCCGCAGGGGTTCTCCCCCCTCTTGGGTGTTCCCTATCCTTCCCTTGGGCTACTCTGGCTCCCGGCCGCCTGTGGCCCCCTACCACTGGGTGATAGGGCTAGCCCCTATCACGGGTACACCCATTCAGGTGGGATGCCTTGGGGTTCGTGTCCGTACCCCTACATCCCTCCTTCTGTCTCTTTCACTGTCCTGGTGCCGGTCCCTTGCCGCCTCTACTGTCAGCGATACCGCCCTCCCCCCCTTGGTGACACATTCCTTGCCCCCCCCTGGCCGACAGCCCTCCATGTGCCGGAGGGCTGCCGTCTCCCGTCGGCGTACAGCCGATGGCCTACCCTCATACCTCCTAGCTTTGGTCGTCTGTCCATAGGGCCGGCCCCAGGCGTGCCGGCATCCATTGCCGGCGGTCCGGTTCTGCTATAGCCTATCCTTGTCCCTGTCACCAAGCCGCAGAGCCCCCGCCTCCCGCCGGCGTGCCGCCGTTGTGCCAGCGGCCGCCATCTTGGTATTACTCCTCACTCCTCTATATGTCTTCCCTAATGCCAGAAACTCTGCTGGAGCGGCCTCCGGCGTGCTGCCGGTCTGCCGGCGCCTTCCGGAGGCGCCAAGAGACTTGCACCCCTTCTCCTAGCTATCAACACCATGCTGATAGCCTTACTTTGCAACCAGATGGTTTGTCTACATAATTAGATAGGTATTGTCTTACCGTTCTATTAGTAGCCATGCTGTCTTCTTGCATATCACAATTTTCCATCATGCTGTGTGTATCTTAGCACGGCTGGTTGCCGGAAACCGTTACCCTATGTGGTCTCCTACACCCCCAATTTAATGGTCTGAGTGGTCTCAGTCCCAAATTTATATCTTCGGCAATTCCTACTAGAATTCCCTTTGCCTCCCTGGCAATCTATGAAGAATTCTGCCTTGTGTCCTCAGACACAAACAAATTGCTTATGGATAAGGTTACGGTAACCAGCCGGGCGGGTTACACGGAGTATGTGTCTATCTACTTCATTTCCCACCCCACTCTCAAACATCACAATGTTTAATATAACTTAAGATTAAGTTAAAAATTAACCTTTTAATATTTAACTTTAGAATATAAGTCATTAGTATGACTTCCCCATACTCATGTTCTCTTTCTCTTACAGGAGGAGTACGTGAAATGCGACCACGGCTTCTGTGGAGTGAAGCGCCCGCACTTCTACGGGCACACAGCGTGTAGGACCCACGCCCCTTGCGTGAACAAGAAAGGCGATCTGAAGTTTTGGGACCCGCAGAACTGTACAGTCTGCCAGAACCGCTTGGTCGAGGCGTTCGACAATCCTCCCTCAGCGGAGGTTAGGGACACTTCTCGAGAGAAGCTACGCAAGTGGGTGCGTGGCTTCCAAAAGAACGCCACTAGACCATACCTTGCCACCGAAGACTTGAGGGCCTTGCTTTTCCCAAAGGCATCCCCAGACTCTGTGGTCCCCAAGGATCAGATCCCTACCATCCAGTTAACGGTGGAACCTGACGTAGTCATGGCTCAGTCCATGCACGAGTGCCGTTTGGATGCCGACAATGCGTAACGTATGTCGGAAGTGTCGGAGAACACGGAAAGGAACCTCATGGGCAAAGAACTGGACTAGGAGGAAGACCAAGTGGAATACACGGAGTCGGAGCAGGAGGTCACTCCACCTTTCAACCCCACACCGACTCCTACACTGACGGACGTACCACTCCCGTCTACATCCGCTACCCGGATCCCACACCATCCAACGCCCAGGAGATGTTCCGAATGCTCGAGGCTCTCATGGATAAGAAACTCCGTGAGACACACGAGTTCTTCAGGTCCAACATGGGAAGTTCGAAGCAGCCGAAAAGGATTTCGGTTAAGGACCTCCTGGCATGCTCAGATACCAACCCCTGGAGGTATGCCGAGCACATGCCAATTACAACGGGCAAGATCTTCATCAGCGAGAAGATTGGCTCGATTGTACTGGAAGAAGTGGAACTCTTCCCGAACTTTGAGGCTTATCCGGACTGTTACGTCCGACTTCGTTCTGAACCTGCCTCTAAAGAAGAGACCGAATCAAAGGAGGTGATTGTGTTCGATCTCGCGAAGGCCCAGGCTATGCTGGCCAATACAGTAAAAAGTAGGGGCTTTACCTGCTCGAAACTTCCGGCGTTTAGCAAGAAGCACCCTACCTACGTCGCACCAGACGATGCGATCCTACCCTTCTTGGAAAAGGCCTTCACTGCGGTGCATAAAGCAGTGGAAGAAGGAAAACCTTGCCCTGCACTGGAGGAGTGTAGACCCTTCTCCCTGACTACTCCCCCCGATGTTAGACACTGGAAAGATGTCCAGCATACATTCGTGGTAGGAAAACTGGAACCTGACGTCGCTGGCCGTCAGTTTAACGAAGACCACCCAAAACTTAACGACCATCTCCTTCGTCGGGAACATGACACGAAGGAAAGGCTCGCCGCATCCATGTCCCTCCAGGTACAGCTCGACGTCATGGCCAGGACACTGGGGTCCCTGACTACTACATGGTTCTCGCCAAAACACATTTGGCGACCGTAGTAAAAGATCTGTACAGCTTCACGAAGGCTCGTAGAGCCTGTCGTGAATTCGTGTTCTCCAGTGCCACAGTGAGACACGAACCCCGGAGACTGATTTCCTCCAACATCTGGGGTAAGCACCTCTTTCCCTCCTCCCTTGTGAAAGGAGATCACCGACAAGGCCGTCACAGAGAACAGGAACCTTCTCCACAAGTGGGGCATGTCGAGGAAAAGGAAATCCTCTCAGGACGACGGCCCTCAACCTAAGAGGAAATCCTCCAAACCGAAACCCCAGTAACGTCAGAGACGGCAGTTTCCGGGATCCGATACTCCCCAAGTGGCAGCTCAGCCACAGCAGACCTTTCAGCTGGTCACCCAACCGGTCTTGTCACAGTCGCCGGTTTTCACCCCTGCTTTCGAGCAGCAGTCAACTACCTTTCATCCCAAAGGTAGAGGCTCAAACATATGTGCAGGCAGAGACGCATCTCGCTGTCCCTCCAGAGGCAGAGGAGGAAGGGGAGCTAGCGGCCGAGGCAGTAAACTCTCGGGAAACCAGAAGCAATGAAGTGCTTCCGGTGGGAGGAAGACTCCGCCAATTCCAGGATCGTTGGACCTTCGATCCCTGGGCACACAGCATCGTCAAGAAGGGCCTAGGCTGGAGTTGGACTCAACCACCCCCAACCTTCCAGCAGTTCTTCCAACAATCAACCTCCCTTCTGGAAGAATATGTCCTAGATCTCTTGAACAAGAAGGTGATAAGGAGGGTAAAGTCAACCAGGTTCCAAGGGAGACTGTTTTGCGTCCCCAAGAAGGACTCCGACAAACTCTGAGTCATTCTAGACTTATCCCCCCTCAACAAGTTCATAGCGAACAACAAGTTCAAGATGCTGACTCTCCAACAGATAAGGACCCTTCTGCCTCAAGGTTCCTACACGGTCTCCATAGACCTGGCGGATGCCTACTGGCACGTTCCAATTAACCACCATGCTTCCTCCTACCTAGGATTTTGACTCCAAAGGAAAAGCTACGCCTTCAGGGCCATGCCTTTCGGCCTCAATGTGGCCCCACGGATCTTCACAAAGCTGGCAGACGCCATCGTTCAACAGCTTTGCCTCCGCGGCATCCAGGTGATGGCCTACCTCAACGACTGGCTGGTCTGGGCTCCATCGCCAGAAGATTGTCTAAGATCCTGCAACAAAGTTACCCAGATCTTGCAACAAAGTTACCCAGTTCCTAGAACACCTGGGATTCAAGATAAACATAAAGAAATCTCGCCTCTCTCCAGCTCAGAAGTTCCAATGGCTAGGAATCCAGTGGAACCTTCAGTCACACCACCTTTCCATCCCCCAGAAGAAAAGGAAGGAAATAGCAGGGTCTGTCAAAAGACTGCTGAAATCCAAACGGATCTCAAGACGTCAGCAGCAACGAGTTCTAGGCTCTCTACAGTTCGCCTCAGTGACAAACCCAGTGCTACGTGCACAGCTAAAGGATGCCGCGGGAGTCTGGAGACGTTCCGCATCCATCGCTCGAAGAGATCTCAAGAGACGGCTCCCAAACAGACTTCGGTTACTCCTAAAGCCGTGGTCGGAGGCAAAGGCCCTGAAAAGGTCCATCCCTCTTCAACACCCACCTCCATCACTCAACATCCACACGGATGCTTTGCTGGAGGGTTGGGGAGGTCACTCCCACCAAAAACAGGCTCAAGGAACATGGTCTCCCCTATTCAAGACGTTTCACATCAACATCTTAGAGGCCATGGCGGTCCTTCTAACTCTGAAGAAACTCTCCCCGCCTCCCTTGATCCATATTCGTCTAACCCTGGACAACTCGGTGGTAGTTCGATGTCTCAATCGCCAAGGCTCAAGATCGCCCCAGATAAATCAGGTGCTTCTCCCAATCTTCCGTCTGGCAGAGAAGAAGAAATGGCACCTGTCTGCAGTTCACCTACAAGGATTCCGCAACGTGACGGCGGACGCTCTATCTCGAACAAGCCCGATAGAGTCGGAATGGTCTCTAGATGCAAGATCCTTCTCCTTCATCTCTCACCAAGCCCCAGAACTTCAGATTGATCTCTTCGCAACGAGCGACAACAATCAACTTCCTCGATATGTGGCCCCGTACGAGGACCCCAAGGCAGAAGCAGTGGACGCCATGTCACTGGATTGGAACAGATGGTCCAGGATATACCTGTTTCCCCCCACCAACCTTCTGCTAAAAGTCCTCTCTAAACTGAGAACCTTCAAAGGAACAGCGGCCCTAGTGGCTCCCAAGTGGCCTCGGAGCAACTGGTACCCTCTAGTCCTGGAGCTACAACCCACGCTGATCCCTCTCCCGGGCCCAGTTCTCTCCCAGCAAGTACAGAAGTCGACTGTCTTCGCTTCATCATCGAAAGTCAGGACCTTCATCTCATGATTTTCTCTCCCTAGCCATGAAGAAAAGGTTTGGGATCTCTTAGAAAAGTCTAGACTTCCTCGAGGAATACAAGACCGAATCCACACGACGGCAATACGAATCATCCTGGAGAAAATGGGTCTCACTCGTCAAGGTGAAAAATCCTACGGAAATCACCATCGATTTTTGCATGTCCTTCTTCATTCACCTTCATGGACAGGGCTTAGCAGCCAACACGATTTCTACTTGCAAATTGGCCTTGACTACACCACTACTGTACGCCTTCCAGATTGATCTGTCCAGCGACATCTTCAATAAACTGCCGAAGGCATGCGCTCGTCTACGCCCAGCACCCCCACCAAAACCTATCTCCTGGTCCCTGGACAAGGTGCTACATTTTGCCTCCAATTTGGACAACGATTCGTGCCCTCTCAAGGATCCGACTCAAAAGGTTATATTTCTTTTTGCTCTTGCCTCAGGACCCCGAGTCAGCAAAATAGTGGCATTATCAAGGGAAGAGAGTCACATTCTGTTTACAGACTCAGGAGACCTTACCCTCTTCCCGGATCCGACGTTTCTCGCTAAAAACGAACTACCCACCAAAAGATGGGGCCCTTGGAGAATCTGCCCCCTGAAAGAAGATGCCTCTCTATGTCCAGTAGAGAGCCTCAAGGTCTATCTTCGTAGAACTTCTGACTTTGGTGGAGGCCAACTCTTCAAAGGAGAAACATCGGGTAGCGACCTGTCACTGAAACAACTAAGAGCAAAAATCACCTACTTCATTCACAGAGCGGATCCTGACAGTACACCCGCAGGTCATGATCCTAGAAAAGTCGCATCGTCTCTGAATTTCTTTCAGAGCATGATTTTCGAAAGCCTCAAGAGTTTCACAGGCTGGAAATCCTCGCGTGTTTTCTTCAAGCATTACGCGAAACAAGTGCATGAAGTCAAACATTTCGTGGTAGCCGCAGGTAGTGTTATGAAACCTGCACCTAACTCTGCATAGAACAGTGAGTTACTTGGGACTCTAACTCCTCCGGTGCCTATGTTGACCCTCGTGTGATACGTAGTGAATTCAGAGACACTTAGTGTTTTTCATAGACTGTTCTTCTCTCAAGGTGAAATGTCATAGTCGTCACATGAGTGCCGCATGCCTAGAGCATGATGTGTTTTTCCTTTTTAAAGACTAATGTTCCTCTGGAACCTGCGCTTTCTAATAATTTGAAATTTTCTTTCAGATTCAAGAGCGAAGTCTTTCATGACTATGTACATTATAATTTATTGTAAATTACCTTTACATCCTTTATTGCATTTATTTACCATATTCTGCAATTGTGAAATAAAATTTCTATTTTATTTACTTGGGCGTCTCAATCCGCTCCTACTTATACTATGAAATACATGGTTGTCATAGTTTCATTATCCCCTCCTTTTTTCTTTATAAAAACGACGAAGATAATTGGTTCAATCCATATTATATATTCACCTATGCTATGTAATATTCCTAACTGAATACTTACTTGCGCTACACCTTCGAGACCAGACCGTTCTCCTTTACAATATACAGTGCCTAACCACCACTTGTCTGTCATTGAGAATGTTCCTATATGAATAGCAACCATTTTGTCTTGTCTCCGAGTTCTTCACGTTCTCCCCGCAAGGTGGGTAGCCCTTCAAGAACCACTTTGATCCTCAGCATGGTCTGTTGGGACTTCTCTGCCAAGGGGGGCAGGAAGTTTCAGCCCCACGGAACCTCTATCAAAGATTACCATGCTTACTCTATTCAAAGCCCTTGGCACTTACACTACAAGGGGAAAATCTACCACGATACATTGATTCTCTGGTATTCTTCCATCAGGACGCCATGGCTTGAGCCCAAAAAAACGGATTTTGAGCGAAGCGAAAAATCTATTTTTGGGTGAGATAGCCATGGCGTCCTGATGGACCCTCCCTGCTACTTCGTCCAGCCTTTCAGGTCCCACCCTGTCCTGCTGTATCATGGTGATCGGTAAGCAACTGGCTTCAGGATGAGGACGGACGTGCCGTCATTTGGCAATGGCGCCCATTTGTTTACGTTTCGAGTACCAAAAGTAGCCACGGACGAGATTAGCTGTAGAATGGTTCCCCAGCTATTCTCCGCCCCTCCATATCGAAGTGTTAACTCTATGTGGGGTGCAGATAGCTATGTGGCGCGTTAATACATGCGTCCCCGGTTGATATACGATGTCTTAAAGGGAAACCTTTACGATACTCGCTCCAGAAGTTAGAATTCTGTGATAACCTGTGGTTAAATTCTCTGGGAATATTTAGTAGTTATTTACCCAAGGAAGCTACCAAAAAGGAACCTTCCATCAGGACGCCATGGCTTGAGCCCAAAAATATACATATATATATTCTTATACATATACATATAACGGATTTTGAGCAAAGCGAAAAATCTATTTTTGGGTAAGATGGCCATGTCGTCCTGATGGAAGTTCCTTAAAGGCAGCTTTCTAGGGTATATTACAACTACGGCGATATTCCCAGAGAATTTACCTTAAGGTACCCAGAATTCTAACTCCTGGAGCGAGTATCCCTAAAAAAGACCTTAGGGATATCGTAAATATCAGCGGACGTATTCTTGACACGCCTCATAGCAATCTATACCCCGAATAGAGTTAACACTTCGTAGGGGTCAAATGGCAAGAAAACGAAAACGATAAGAAAGGGGGGAGCCGTTCGTAAGGCATCTCTCCTCCCCGTTTCGTAAGCGTGCCCTGCGCCGCTCACGGCGCCATCTGTATTCCTTGTAGCGATACACGAGGTGCTACAGATACTGTATGTAGGGAGGGGTCCTACAGCCCTTTTCTCTTTTTTTTTTTTTTTTTTTTTTTTTTTGAAAAGGGACAGGGCGGGTCCATCAGGACGACATGGCCATCTTACCAAAAAATAGATTTTTCGCTTCGCTCAAAATCCGTTTTTTGGGCTCAAGCCATGTCGTCCTGATGGAAGTATACCAGAGCATTACTGTATCCGTGGATTCTCAATACGTGCCGTACTCCTCAGGAATGTTTCTTAGTCAACTCGACTGAAAGACCTAAGATGTTACCGTTATACATCTTTTCACTAATCATAAGCCATGAAAGCGCTTCCTGCCCCCTACAGGGAGGAGTCCTACTAGACTCTAGAAACGAACGAAGAGTACATATACCTATGTATGAATCACTCGCAAGCCAGTACAATATAGTGGTCTCACTCTATATGAAGTAAAGCATAGTCCTTATGGAACTACAGCATCCAAGGGAAAAATCCCGACCAGCACCCTGGTCGAAGTAGAAATAGACAAAAAGGTTATATCTGCGTAGGATTAAACTTGCTGCCGCCACCGTCCTCAGAGAGGGGTGGAGCCCTTTATGCTAAGGAAAGTATAAACCAGTGCAACAAGGCTTGCATTAAGGAATAGGCTATTATAGATATCCCCGATTAATATACATAGGCTAAATGCTCAATAATTAAAATGAAATCAATATAGGTGAAGGAGACGCAAGGTTCCCGAGAACAAGTTTATTGAGTAACAATAAATAGACATGGTTACCACAAATATATACATATGATAGGTGGATGACCAACAATTTACACAAGTACCGTAGTGCATGGATGTATGGTTATCTGAAAGAAAACAATCAGGTCACTTGTCACATACCAAGGTATCAAAGTTAAACGTCCATGTTACTATCCACTGACATTAGCGTCAGAAACGCTCGGCACACCTGTCTGTACTTGTGCTACCATCACCATAACGCTGGAACAGTCATTGTGGGCTCCCAGAGCCTTCACTACTAGTTATAGCAACGCATATAACTATACACTCACCCAAGAATCAAAGTCCCAAATAATTCCACTGTTCCTCGCAGAGTTAAACAGCAGGGTTAACGACGCAACCAACTGCTACCACAGACCTCTTTAGCTGCTCCACTTGCTTAGCATAGTGGCGAAAGAATACCCTGGAAGACTTCCAGCCAGTGTATGAACGAAGGTGTTCAAAATCCATAAAGTTAAAGAAGTTTAAGGATGAAGCAACTTTCCTCGGATCATGACCTGCGGGTGAACTGTCAGGATCCGCTCTGCGAATAAAATATGTAATTTTCGCCCTAAGCTGATTTAAAGATAAATTCGAGCCCGATGTTTCTCCTCTGAATAGTTGGCCCCCATGGAAGTCTGAAGTTCTACGAAGATAGACCTTTAGGCATTCTACGGGACATAGAGATGCATCTTCTTTCAGAGGGCAGATTCTCCAGGGACCCCACCTGTTGGTGGGCAACTCGTTCTTAGCGAGAAACGTAGGGTCCGGAAACAGGTTCAGTTCTCCCCCATCCAGGAACTGAACCCGGCCCTCCTCTCTCGAGAGGGCTACAATCTCAGTAACTCTGGCCCCAGAAGCAAGGGCAAAAAGGAAGATCACTTTTTGAGTCAGGTCCTTCAATGCACACTCCTCATTATCCAGTAATGAGACAAAATGAAGGACTTTGTCTAAAGACCATGAAATAGTCTTTGGAGGAGTTGAAGGTCTAAGCCTAGCACAGGCCTTCGGGATCTTGTTAAACATCTCGTTAGCGAGGTCTACCTGGAAGGCATATAGAATGGGTCTTGTCAGAGCTGACTTACATGTAGAAATCGTGTTAGCCGCCAGCCCCTGTCCGTGGAGGTGGATGAAGAAGGATAGGCAGAACTCCGTAGAGATCTCGTGCGGATTCTTGTCTTTGACAAAGGCTACCCATTTCTTCCATGCTGATTCGTACTGCCTTCTAGTAGACTTGCACTTATATTCTTCCAGGAAGTCGATGCTATCTTTCGTGATTCCGAACCGTTTCTTCACCGCTAGGGAGAGAAAATCATGAGCTGCAGGGTCCGGGTTTTCTGTAATGAAGCGTAGACAGTCGACTTCTGGACTTGCTGGGACAGAACTGGGTCCGGGAGTGGTAGAAACTCTAGTCGTAGTTCCAGAGCTAGAGGGAACCATACACTGTTCGGCCACTTGTGGGCCACTATTGCTGCTACTCCCTTGAAGGATCTCAGTTTGTTGAGGACCCTCAACATCAGATTGTGAGGGGGAAACAGGTAGATCCTGGACCATCTGTTCCAATCGAGGGACATCGCATCTACTGCTTCCGCCAAGGGGTCCTCGTATGGGGACACATATCTCGGCAGCTTCTTGTTGTCCTTCGTCACGAAGAGGTCTATCTGCAGTTCTGGGACTTGTCTCAAGATGAAGGAGAATGGTCCTGCGTCTAGGGACCATTCCGACTCTATCGGTGTAACCCTGGATAGAGCGTCCGCGGTCACATTCCGGACTCCTTGAAGGTGAACTGCTGACAGGTGCCACTTCTTCTTCTCCGCCAGTCGAAATATGGCTAACATTACCTGGTTGAGAGGTGGAGATCTCGATCCCCGCCGATTCAGACATTTCACTACCACCTCGCTGTCCAGTACCAACCTTACATGGATCGAGTGACGTGGGGATACTTTCTTCAGGGTAAGAAGCACTGCCATAGCTTCTAGAAAGTTTATGTGAAAAGTCCCAAATAGCTTGGACCAGGTCCCTTGCACTTTTTTCCGATGGGAGTGACCTCCCCACCCTACCTTTGAGGCGTCTGTGTGGATTGTCACTGACGGGGGGGGGGGGGGGGGGGTGGCTGAAGAGGTACTGACCTCTTTAGACGACTGGCTTGAGACCACGGTCTGAGAAGAGAACGTAGCCGAAGTGGGACCGGTCTCTTCAAGTCCCTTCGCTCTTTCGATGCAAAGGTTCTCCAAACTCCCGCTGCATCTTTTAGCTGTGCTCTTAGCACTGGGTCTGTTACTGATGCGAATTGAAGAGAGCCCAAAACCCTCTCTTGTTCGCGTCTTGATATCCTCTCGGAACCTATTAGTCTCCTGACAGACCCCGCTATTTCCTTCCTTTTCGACATCGGAATGGAAAAACGGTGTGACACTAGATCCCAGTGAATTCCCAACCACTGGAACCTCTGAGCTGGAGAAAGACGAGACTTCTTTCTGTTGATCATGAAACCTAGATATTCCAGGAACTGAATCACCTGTAGGGAAGCCTGCAAGCATTCCGCTCTGGATGCTGCCCACACCAACCAATCGTCCAGGTAGGCTACTACCTGGAACCCTTTTAGGCGTAACTGTTTGAGCGCTGCGCTCGCAAGCTTCGTAAAGATCCTTGGGGCTATGTTTAGCCCGAAAGGCATCGCTCTGAAAGCATAAAGTTTTTGTTGTAGCTTGAATCCTAGGTAGGGGGAGAGACGGCGACTTATTGGAACGTGCCAATATGCGTCTGACAAATCGATGGAGACGGTATATGCCCTCTTGGGCAGTAAGGCCCTTATGTGTTGTAACGTTAACATCTTGAACTTGTGGTTCACTATGAACTTGTTGAGTGGTGACAAGTCCAGAATGACTCTGAGTTTCCCCGAGTCTTTCTTGGGAACACAAAACAGCCTCCCTTGAAACTTGATGGACTTTACCCTCCGGATCACCTTTTTCTCCAACAGTTCTTGAATGTACTCCTCCAAAACGGGGGTGGAGTGTTGGAAAAATTGAGGGCACAGGGGCGGAGTACTGTACCAACTCCAACCCAGTCCATTTTTGAGCAGGCTGTGGGCCCAGGGATCGAAGGTCCAGCGATCCCGGAAATACTGTAGTCTCCCACCTACCGGCGACACTTCACTTTGACTGCCCTGCAGTCTTGCCTCCCTGGCCGCGACCACCTCTGAATCCTCTTCCCCTAGAGGGGCGTCTCGCCGAACCTCTGGCTGCACCTCTGGGCTTTGCTCGAAACGTGGTCGATTGCCCTTCGAACACTGGATTGAATGCCGGGGATGCTGATGACACGGCTTGGGGTACCCATTGGAAGGTGGTCGGGGTCTGGGCTACCAGTTGTGGTACCGGAGGCAAAGCTGGCTGCTGCTGCTGCTGTCGTTGTGGTCTGAAAAGGCTTGGCTGGACGGGAAGAAAACCTCGATTTCTTCGCCTTTCCTTTCGGCTGAGGGCCCTCATCAGGGGAAGACTTCCTCTTAAGGGACAGGCCCCACTTAAGGAGAAGATTACGGTTCTCAGTGGCTGCCTTGTCCACCACCTCCTTGACCACTTCATTGGGAAAGAGATCTTTACCCCAGATGCTAGATGAAATGAGTCTCTTGGGTTCATGCCTCACTGTGGCCGAGGCGAAAACAAACTCTCTACAGGCCCTCCTCGCTTTGACAAAGCAATAGAGGTCCTTAGTCACCGTGGCCAGATGGATCTTGGCCATTACCATGAACATCTCAGGCATCTTGGGGTCGCTAGCCATTGTCTCCATGTTAGTCTGTAGAGACATCGAGGCTGCCAGACGCTCCTTTATGTCCAATTCCCTCCGTAGGAGGAATTCCGACAACTTGGGAAGGTTTTCGCCGAACTGCTGACCTGCAATGTCGGCGTCCAACTTCCCAACCGAGAAGGTGAGGTGTACCTCCTACCAGTCCTTGTTATCCAACGGCAAGGCCAACGACAGTGGTTTGCATTCCTCCAGAGATGGACATGGTTTGCCAGCTTCAACCGCCTTCAAAACGGCCGCGAACCCTTTCTGCATAAAGGGGAAGGCCCTAGCCGGGGAGGATACGAAGGAGGGGTGCTTCTTACTCAAAGCAGCAACTTTAGAGTTTGAGAACCCCCTCTCCTTCAATGCAGATGTTAAGGCAGCTTGAGCCTTGGAGTGATCCAGGATCATCACCTCCTTCGGTTCCGTCTCCTCCTTCGAGGCCGGCTCCTTCTTCAGACGGACATAACAGTCCGGGTAGGCCCCTCTACTGGGCCAGAATTCCACCTCCTCAAGGGGAACTGAGCCCAGTTTCTCCGACATGACGATCTTCCCGACCGTCATCGGCATGTGCTCGGCATATCTCCACGGGTTGGCATCCGAGCACAGAGGAAGGTCCTTCACATTGAGCTTCTTTGGAGGTCCATGTGACGCTGTGATCTTCTGCATCTGGAGCTCCATTGCAGCGGCCTTCTGATTATTCTCCCTCTGCATCTGTTGTATCATACCAACGATGGAAGAGAGAGCCTGTCCCAGCTCTGCTGGAAGAGCGGACGAAGTAGAGGGGATAGGTTCAGGGGCCTGAACCGGAACGTCTGAAGGCACGGGAACCTCTTCCTCCACGGCAATCGGATCTTGATCCTCCTCCTCACCCTCTGCGAGGAGGTCCTGTTCCGCACGGTCGGACAAGTCAGACATCTTGTCATCCAGCTGGATGTCCTGCATGGCATCCGCAACATCCTCCTCCACTGGGATCTGGACGAGAGGGATCTCCGGCCGAGGCTGGGGAACAACAGCGTCAGTAGAAGCTTTGGGAAAAAGGTATGCCCTCATCTTCTCGTTAGGAAGATAAGGTCCAGTGGTGTTCTTCTGGAAACCCCTTACCCATAAACGGAGCTTCTCCCTCGCTGCATCCCTTGACTCCGCCGACCTAGGGGATTCAAAAGCCTCTGATAGCAGGTTAGTACATACTGCACATACATGCGGATCCCAGTAGCGATGATCATCATTGGAGGCTGCGCAAGCCGCGTGCCTCCTACACGAGACATGTCCGCAAAAGTTCTTGCTGCGGACATTGCAGAAGACACTATCACACTTCGGATGCTCCTCCTGTAAAAGAAGAAAATTTCCATGAATATCAAGTGAATTTCAATTCACATGTAAATATGAGCATTCATAAAGAATAAGGGAAAGACACCTACTTGTGAAACCCACACAATCACCTATGGAAGCCCACCAGCCATAAAATCACGTAGTTAGTCTTTACTAGAATAACCAGAGATCATATTTCCCGAGGGAAATTAGGTGTAGCTCACACCTAAGGTAAGATTTTACCATTCTGGCCAGAGATGAAAAGAATTTTCTTTTTATCCTTGTAAGGCGACACCAAGTGATTGCACAAAGTAACACAAGTAAGTTAGAAAAACAGTGTTGTAACCTACTATATCATGGTCTCCCTTGGTAGAATACACCACCCAAGAAAGAACTGATACAGTACATGAGGGTGGTGTGCCGGCCGGCTCTTGCCGGTCAGTACCCCCCCGCCCCCCTTTTTTCAAAGGTAGATCTCAAGTATACAACTTCAGATCACCCCTATTGGGGAGAACTCCAGTTCCCATGCCTGAACCGGCCGGCAGTGGTTGCCGGTCCGCAGCCACCCGGGTAGCACCGTGTTGCCGGCCATCACTCTTAGTGGCCGGCTAACCGAGCAGTATAGCAGGCCGGCCGGCAGCGGTAAGCAAACCCTGCCGGCTGGCATCCACACCAGGTAGCGCTCGGCTGCCGGCCGCCACTCATAGTGGCCGGCAGATGAGCAAGAGACCGGCCGGCAAAGGCATATAACCACCGCCGACCGACAGCAAGAGAACTGGAGAACACCCCCCCACCGACGGCCGGCCCCTAGGCCGGCAGACGGCAAGGACAACACATAAGAAGACAACAGAATGAGTGCCGGGCTAAGAGGCTATGAACCTCTGCGCCCGGCACCCGAAAGTGCCCCGAGAGGAAGGGGAGACACTAAGTCAGGCTTCCTAACCACTGCTTACTGAATCTACAGACGGCAGCGGTTGAGGGACCAAGAAAGGACCGGGCAGCACTCAAAAGAAAGGGTCTCTGCCGGTCGGCACACTCTGCCGGCCGACAGGGGACCACGTCAGTTCCCCATCCTAACCTAGGCTAGGTACGGATGCGGACGACTGACACAAAGGAAACGGAAAAATAGAAGGGAAGGACAGAGGGTCCTGTCCAACCTTGCCTTGGTTAAGGATCATTCCCAACTAAGAAAGCTCATCTCAGCCAGAGAAATCCCGGGAGGGAGGCCGGCACTACTGGCTGCCTCCCTAAAACCAAGGCAAGGAAGGAATTGCTATTCCGGAAAAGGAACATATCCCGAATCCGGAACGGCAAAGAGGACAAGTCTGAGGGGTCACCGAGCGAAGGGATCAACTACAGGAACCCAACAAGGTGATCCAAGGAGGATAAACCTCCTATGCCCGTGTCAGTCAGCAAGGGAGACTCTGCCCCATGCTAGACCAACACGGACTCAGACTAATACACTGCTGTACTGTCCCCCTCTGAACCAAGTCAGTTGGAGCAGGAAGGTATAGTACTACTCCAGCATAGTTATATTTGAAATTTAATTCAAACAAACCACTAGAGTTAAGCCTAAGGCTTAAACAGAGGGAAAGGGTTTGCCCCTTCCCCGAAGGGAAGGGAGCAAACGGGGAAACAGATAATATTATAATGACCTAAGACAACCTAGCCTAGGCACTAAGAGAATCGATTACCTAAATCACCGAAACTCACTCCAATACTATCTTGGAAAATACTCGAAAAGAGCTTATATGTATAACGTTGCCTAACGCTTTAAGCAATATAAAATCACACTTGGAAGACTAATTATCATGCAGGAAGTACAAGGGCCAACAACTAGGCTACGAAGACTAGTGTTGGTCAGCCTAGGCAAAACTTTCGCCTGGCACACTACTATCGCATCATAACAGAATTCCTAATTAAGCTAAGCAGCTAATTATTAAAGCGCAAGGGGCTGGGAACGTCGCTCTTGCTAACAAATAAATCCTATTCGAGTGAGCGACAGCGTCCATGACGCCTCCAGCAGGCAACAGCTCTTGTATCAAAGATAACTCTTTTAATTACTTTAATTTTAAACAAGAGCCTACATTTATACATAAAAGAAATAGTACTCAACTTATCCGAGGCAGAAGAAGTTGGAGAAAGCATAAGCGAGTAAATCCAAGATTTTGGTAGTAACACAGGGAAAAACACCGAGTCGTATAGCTACGCAAAAAGGAATACAGATGGCGCCGTGAGCGGCGCAGGGCATGCTTACGAAACGGGGAGGAGAGATGCCTTACGAACGGCTCCCCCCTTTCTTATCGTTTTCGTTTTCTTGCCATTTGACCCCTACGAAGTGTTAACTCTATTCGGGGTATAGATTGCTATGAGGCGTGTCAAGAATACGTCCGCTGATATTTACGATATCCCTAAGGTCTTTTTTAGGGATACTCGCTCCAGGAGTTAGAATTCTGGGTACCTTAAGGTAAATTCTCTGGGAATATCGCCGTAGTTGTAATATACCCTAGGAAGCTGCCTTTAAGGAACTTCCATCAGGACGACATGGCTTGAGCCCAAAAATATGTATATACAGTATATACATTATATTTATACATATATATTAACATATACTTTATATATATATATATATATATATATATATATATATATATATATATATATATATATATATATATATATATATATATATACACTGTATATACATGTACATATACATATACATATACATACATATATACGTATAATATATATATATATATATATATATATATATATATATATATATATATTATATATATATATATATAATATATATATATATATATATATATATACATATATACAAATATATGTATATACAGTATATATATTACATATATACATATATACTTACACTGTACATGCATATACATATATATACATATATATATATTTATATATATTTACACACATACATATATTTACATATACATATACATATATATACTAACATATATATACATATACATACATATATATACATACATATATACATACATATATACATATATAATATATATACACATATACTGTATATACATATACATACATAAATATATATACATATATATATACATATATATATATATATATATATATATATATATATATATATATATATATATATATATATGTATATGCATATATATATATATATATGTATATGCAGTATATTTGTATATATATATATATATATATATATATATATTATATATATATATATATATATCTATCTATCTATCTATCTATATATATATGATATGTATATATGTATGTTTATATATGTATATATGTATATGTATATACAGTATATGTATATACATGTATATGTATATACAGTATATGTATGTATGTATATATACATATATATGTACAGTAT
>NC_090752.1:63377563-63390063 GCF_036898095.1 Palaemon carinicauda | reverse complement strand
AAACCATCCTTACTGTCCTCCCTTCAGTTGAAGTGGCTATCCTGGAGGGTATTTAGCCTTGCATGGTGTATCGGCTCCTCCATGTTGACCAGTTTTTCCGACTTTTTACTATAGTCTATGGGTATCATCAATCACTTTTTTCATTATTCTGTACATATTGTTTTTGTTATAATTCTTGTTAATCTAGTTTTTAAGTATGATGTTTCTTTTTTATTTCTATTAATTCTTATGCTGTCTGGAGACATTGAGCAAAATCCGGGACCAGTACGTCCTAGATTTCGTCAATGTCGTCTTCTGTATTGCAATATTCGTGGTCTTCATGCAAATATCCAAGACCTTACAGTTGCGTCCAGACAGTATGATATTCTTTTGTGCTCAGAAACTTTGGTTTCTAATATGAGGCACTCATCTGAGCTCCTTATAACTGGTTTTAAGAAGCCAATAATGCTGAAACGTGATGCCATTCCTAGGGCCAGGGGAATGGCGGTGTATATTAGGACCGAGTACCCTGCTTCTCATAAGTCCTGCTATCAATGTGGATGTCATGAGATTCAGGTAATAAAAGTTTGTGGCAGGCATAACAACTTTTATTTGTGTTCGATCTACCGGAATCCAGACATGGATGATTCTATCTTCGATTGTCTTCTTACCATTATGGCTAAGATACAAGAAGATGATAGAAAGGCTTCTTTTGTCTTTGTTGGTGATTTTAATGCTCACCATAGGGAGTGGTTAAGTTCTATCTCTCCTACCGATCGCCATGGCTTAAGAGCTTTAGACTTTGCCTCTGAATCAGGCTGTGAGCAAATCATAAATGAAGCTACTCACAGGTCTGGTAATTGCTTGGACCTCGTATACACTGACTCCCCTGGCGTTATAACTAGTAAGGTTGATTCTCCAGTTGGGACTTCTGATCATGCCTTGATTTCATTATTAGTGAAGACTGAGCAGCCTGTCCCTGATATATCATATTCCTGTAAAATTTATATGAAATCCCAAGCAGACTGGAATGGGATTTTGCATGATCTTTTGTGCTTGAATTGGTCACAATTATATAATAGTGTAGATCCTGTTGTCTCTTTGAATGAGAATCTAGTCAACATAATTGATAGGCGTATACCTTCTCGTGTGCTAAGGTACCGAATGAAGGACAAACCGTGGTTCAATGATGATTGTAGACGTGCTTATTTGGAGAAGCAGGAGGCCTATCACCTTTGGAAGGGTAACAGATCAGATTTGACCTGGAACAACTATACTCAGCTTCGAGCTTTTGCTCAGAGAGTATATGCCTCAACTGAAAAGGAGTACAATTTAATCATAAAAGAAACCCTCTCTGGTACAACTCAGGAACATAAATGGTGGTCTACCCTTAAATCTGCACTCTTTGGTGTAGATGCAGCAGTTCCTCCTTTACTTAAACCAGATGGCTCAGTCACTCACTGTCCAAAGGAAAAGGCATCCCTTTTGGCTGATGTTTTTGACAGTAAACAGAGTAATGAAAAACTTGAACTTCCTTATTCCTGTTTTCCTGAGGCTAAACTAACTAGTTTAGCTTTTCGATCTCGTGAGATTAAAGCTCTGTTGATGGACCTTGATGCTTATGGAGGTGTAGACCCAAATGGTATTTTTCCTTTGTTTTTTATAAAGACAGCAGATTTCTTAGCTCCAAAGTTATCTGTTATTTTGCGCAAGTTAGCAAGAAGAGGAGCTTTTAGCACTTGTTGGAGAATTGGTAATGTTACTCCTCTATGTAAATGTGTTTGTGGTAGCTCAAGTCCCACTGATTACCGCCCAATTTCCATAACTCCCATATTATCTAAAGTTTTTGAACGTCTTCTGGCAAAACGTCTTAATAGGTTTGCTGAAGGTAATCATCTATTCCCTAGTTTGCAATTTGGTTTTCGTAAAGGCCTTGGAGCATGTGATGCCCTTCTTACAATCTCCAATGCAGTACAGAAATCCCTTGATTGTGGTCGTGAAGTTCGTATGATTGGCCTTGATTTTAGTGCTGCCTTTGACCGTGTTAATCATGAGGCCCTTGTTTTCAAACTGAAACAGTTGGGAGTGGGTGGGTCGTTTCTTAGCATTATTATTGATTTTTTAAGTAGTAGATCTCAAAGAGTAGTTGTTGATGGGCACCATAGTGAGTATAGGAATGTGATATCCGGTGTTCCACAGGGTAGTGTTCTTGGCCCATTACTTTTCATACTATATACACATGACATGTGGTTTGGCCTAGAAAATAAGCTTGTTGCATATGCAGATGATGCTACTCTCTTTGCATCAATTCCATCCCCTGAATGTAGACCTGGGGTTGGTGAATCCCTTAATAGAGATCTAGCTAAAATTAGTGCATGGTGCAAGTTATGGGGTATGAAGTTGAATCCTAACAAAACTCAAAGTATGATTGTAAGTAGGTCAAGGACGGTGGCTCCTCAACATCCGGATCTCAGTATTGATAATGTTTCTTTAAATTTGTATGACTCTTTCAAAATTTTAGGTGTGATTCTCGACAGCAAATTTACTTTTGAGAAACATATAAGGTCTGTGTCTTCTTCAATTGCACAAAAAATTGGCTTATTGAGAAAGTCTCTTAAGATATTCGGTGATCAATCTATTCTGAAGAAGTGTTTTAATTCTTTTATTCTACCTTGTTTTGAGTATTGTTCTCCTGTCTGGTCTTCAGCTGCTGATTCTCATCTTAATTTGTTGGACAGAAACTTACGGTCTATCAAATTTCTTATTCCTGATCTAGATATTAATCTCTGGCACCGTCGTTCAATTAGTTCATTATGCATGTTGCATAAGATTTTTCATAACTCTGACCATCCTTTACATTCAGATCTCCCTGGACAATTCTATCCTGTTCGTAATACTAGGCTGGCAGTTAATTCTAATAGCCAGGCCTTTTCCATCATAAGACTCAATACCACGCAGTACTCTAGAAGTTTTATTCCAGCTGTTACCAAGTTGTGGAATGATCTTCCTAATCGGGTTGTTGGATCAGTAGAACTTCAAAAGTTCAAAGTTGGAGCAAATGCTTTTTTGTTGACCAGGCGGACATGAGTCTTTTTATAGTTTATATATGACATATTTGTTTTTGAAGTTGTTCATAGTTTATATATGACATATCTGTTATGACGTTGTTACTTTTTTTAGAATGATTTACTGTTAATTTGTTCTCTTCAGTTATTTATTTCCTTATTTCCTTTCCTCACTGGGCTATTTTTCCCTATTGGAGCCCCTGGGCTTATAGCATTTTGCTTTTCCAATTAGGGTTGTAGCTTGGATAGTAATAATAATAATAATAATAATGTTAAAAGTTTTGAGAAAATGCTCTTTCGCATAACCTCGTTAAATTGAATGCTCCTTTCAATGTTAATTGATTGATTGATTTGCAGTTTGTTGGCAGCCATTTTTCAGTGATAAACAGACCTCGCTGCTAACTTATCTGGGGAGAGGTTATGTGGCTTCTTCCAGTTAAAATAGGTAGCTAAGCAATCTTTCATATACAAGTCAAACTGTTCCAAAATGCAGTACAGAAAATGTAATTTATTCGTCTAATGTACAAAATTATTTCAGAGGTTGTTCCTTAAAAACGTAATGAGACACCCTAATTAAAATGTAGTAGGGTAAGAAAGGTGGATAAAATGTTTTAATTAGTCATCTATATTTTCACGGATACCTCAGTTGAAGAGTACATTTCAGTTGAAAAGTGCACCTCAGTTGAAAAGTGCACCTCAGTTGAAAAGTGCACCTCAGTTGAAAAGTGCACCTCAATTGAAAGGTGCACCTCAATTGAAAGGTACACCTCAATTGAAAGGTACACCTCAATTGAAAAGTACCTCTCAATTGAAAAAGGCTAAAAAGATGGATAAAATAATTGAATTATAAGTCATCCATATTTTTACGGTCATTGTTGCCTAAGGTTCAATATCATAAATGTCATATTTTAACTACAAGAAATGATTAAATGTCTAGAGAGGCGGTATTCAAGACTTAACCTGAAGTTTTTGAACGTATTTTGTGACGTGGGTTTAATACTTCAACAGGTCGACCGAGCATTGCTCTTGATATTCACTGCGTCTCTTAAAGGTTAATAACTTTTTCCTCTTCGTAAATTTCGCTTTATATAACCATAATGGCGAGATAAAAAGTACAGCATAAATATCCCATGTATAAAGGAAATCTATAACACCGTTAATTCATGGTTGATTGCAAGTTCTCAAAGTGACATGTTTTACAACAAGAATAGTTATTAACTGTTCGGAAACACATTCAAAATCAATGAAAGTAAATAATTCAGTAAGAAAGGAATGTTTGGCAACTACAATTCAGTGGGGAAGGAATATATGGCAACTGAAATTCAGCGGGAAAGGAATATATAGCAACCACCATTCTGTAAGAAAGAAATAAATGGCAAATAAAATTCAACGGGAAAGGAATATGTGGTAGCTGAAATTCAGTGGGAAAGGACTATATGGTAACCAAAATTCAGCGGGAAAGGAATATATGGCAACTAATATTCTGTAAGAAAAGAGTATATGGCAACTAAAATTCAGCGGGAAAGGAATATAGGACAACTGAAATTCAGTGGGAAAGGAATATAGGACAACTGAAATTCAGTGGGAAAAGAGTATGGCAACTAAAAATTCAGTGGGAAAGGAATATAAGACAAATAAAATTCTGTAAGAAAGGAATATATTGCAACTAAAATTCCTTGGAAAGAAATATATGACACTAAAATTCAGAGGGAAAGGAATATATGGCTATTGAAATTCAGTGGGAAAGGAATATGTCGTAAATGAAATTTACTGGAAAATGAATATATGGCAATTAAAACTCTGTGGTAAAGGAATATATCGTAAATTAAATTCACTAGGAAAGTGAAATTCAGTGGGAAAGGAATAATATCGTAAATAAAATTCAGTGGGAAAGGAATAATATCGTAAATAAAATTCAGTGGGAAAGGAATATATGGCAACGGAAAATTAATGGGGAAGTAAATATATGGCAATTGAAATTTAGTAGGAAAGGAACATATGTCAAATAAAATTCATTGGCAAAGAAATATATGGCAACTATAATTCAGTGTGAATGTAATATATGACAACTATAATTCAGTGTGAAAGGAATATATGGCAACTAATCTAATTTACTTCGTCTCCCTCTATAATAGCTTAATGGGCTTCAATAATTCGAGTATTTCACGAGAGTAATTCAACAGTATTCTTTTTATAACGTTAATAGCTAATACATTGTGCCGATATTCTATCTCTTAATGTAAAAATAAGTGTGTGCCATCACCATAATTTATTGCTTGATTGGTAATAGATTGGAATTCTAATTTTCAATGAAAATTCGTGAAAGGCAAATGAGTTAATAAACGGATGTTGGGTTTTGCAAATATAGAAGAGCACACACGAAAATATATATTACGCAAATTAATGATGCAATTTGTTAGATTGATTTTTGTTAACTTAAAATTTAGAAAAATTAAAATTCCTGGAGAGCTTGTTAGTTTAGAAAGAGGAAGGGAAAGGGTAGAAAAAATAGATACGAGTAGAAGGGAAAGGGTAGAAAAATAGAGCAGAAGGGTAATGATTGATAGTCAAATGAGGGGAAACTGGGAAGATGCAGTGTAATTATGTAGAAAGCTGTGTTCATCGAAGAAGTGAAATTTGAATTGGAAAATGGGAAAATAAAAGTAATACCCCTGATTGAAAGGAAATTATTATTATCTGTAGCTAAGCTACAACCCTAGTTGGAAAAGCAAGCTGCTATAAGCCAAAGGGAAAAATAGCCCAAATGAGGAAAGGAAATAAGGCAATAAATGAACAAAATATTTTAAGAATAGTAAGATTAGAATAGATCTTTCATATACAAACTATGAGATGGTCAATCTAAGGTAAACTGGAATTTTGATAATTAAAAGGAACACGATTATGAGGTATTATACAAATTTGTTAACCATACCATCTATAATAAGATCATTGCATTGCTTCTTTCTCCCAAATAGAAAGCTTAAAGCCCTGCCCACACGATCGAGCATGCCCGACAGGCACACAGTGATACCAGACAACAATTGGTATTGAGAATGATGGTTGATGACGTCAGAAGCGGGAAAACTAAAAGCAGGGATCTGGCAACACTGTATGATGCCAGATCCTTGTCTGTGGTTTTTCCGCTTCTGACGTCATTAACCCTTATTCTTACTAACTATTGTGGTCTGGTATCACTGTTAGCCCGTCGAGCATGCTCGATCGTGTGGACAGAGCTTAAGATAAATGAGAAGTGACTTCGACCCTTAGGTACACCTGCTTTTTACCTTTCGACTTGACCTTCGTCTGGAATAGAACTGAGAAGAAACCCCGCCCCCTATATTTTAGTGCCATTGTAGATAGACTTCCTATCCGTTCCAACTTTCTCAATCTTCCCCCTGTTTTATCTCAACACCGAATGGCCTCCCGGCTGCCAGCATTAGGCATCCTAAAATCCATGAATTAAACCGTTTATCAAACCAGTTGTCAGTCTAACTTCCAAACCGTTTTTTATTTTTCTCACACAAACTGTCCCACGTCTATTTTCTCTTAGTTTTAAACCAAATTACTCCATTTCAGGGGGACACAGAAGTTTTGAGTCATGGACAAAGAAAGAGGAGCATACATACTGAACATGTTGTGGAGTCTACAGCCAAAGTAAGGTAAGGGCATACAGTACTTGGGCATTACTGCTGACCTGTTTCGAGTTACCTTGTTGTTACTTACGTCAAGTTAATTGCGGCGAAGGTTATGTTTTGATAGGCGTGTATTTATTTGTCTGTGTGTTTGCTATTCGTATAACTCAAAAATTATTTGACCAAATATGAAATTTCGTAGGATGATTATTCATGATTCAAGGACAAATTGATTAGGTTTTGCGAGTGATTAGGTTAAAAGGCAAGGCCATGGTCACGAAAAGGACAAATATTTTTTTTTTTCATTCATACCGTTGCTAATTTTCATCTTATCTGCTTAAAACCAGTGTCAAAATGTGCATAATTCAATTGCCTACCTTACGATATACAACATGAGATAGTGTTTTTACCTTTTGTTAGCGGTTGGGTGGGTCAAAGGTCAACGGGCTCAATGATCTTTCAGAAAGTGCGGGTTTTGCTATTTCGTGGCCATAGTTCTTACGTGGCGGTGGCAAAGGTATGCACTCTACAGAGTGCTCGTTCTAGTTTCGTTTGTCCTTGGCCTTTTTTGCTATAATAATTCCTCAGCATAGATAATTACAGGTCTATAAATATTAATATACCTTTTTTTTTCAGCTAAGAGAGGCTATCAATAATGGTTTTATTAAATTCAGATTGAATATCAAGTTTCACCTTATGTGTAACCTTTAGATTTTTAAAATAACAATAGTCTAAAACTCTAAGCTAATTTTATTTTGTATACCCAAAGCTAAAATTTCACATACTAAGAAACGGCTATCTAAGGGCCGGTCACACCGCCGGAACGTTGCTGGAGCGTTCCTTGAACGGTAGGGAGGTGGACCAAACCCTCGAAAATTTAATTTAACATTTTTACGTTCGGTCTTTATTAGGCTGCTGAACGTAGCAAATCCTCGCATATTTCCTGAGTTTTCTTACATCTCTATTATGGAAGTTGCTATTTTATGCAATAAGGGTATTGGTATACAGGATGTCGAAAAGCGTAGCGGAGTGATATTACAATCACCAACCTGTAAAAGATAATAACAAAGTAGGGTAGAAATTACGGTCGCTGTATCTTAATTAAGATTACGGTGTTTTTTTTTTACAGTTTATTAAAAAAAAAAAGCAACAAACTGTTCGACATCCTGTATACCAGTACCCTTATTGCATAAATTAGCAATTTCCATAATAGAGGTGTAAGAACACTCAGAAAATATGCAAGGATTTGCTGCGTTCAGCAGTCTAATAAAGACCGAACGTAAAAACGTTATTAAATTTTCGAGGGTTTGGTCCACCTCCCTACCGTTCAAGGAACACTCCAGCAACGTTCGGGCGGTGTGACCGGGCCTTTATCTTCTTTCTTTTCATACCATTAGCTAAAATTGCATACCCAGAATTTATGGTTAAAAAATTTGGTCTAGTTTATTTTTGTTAGATATATGCTACTTTTTTTTTTTAATCATTGAACCCATTCTTAACCTTGATAAACTTTGTATGATTAAATACATAATTTAATGGAGGTGGGCAGTGACTAGCAGTCAACCACTAGTAAAACGGTATCCTGGGGTATTTTAGGTGAAGCGCACCAAACCCTTAGGTATAAGGCAACTGCATCCTCGTATGTGTTAATGATTCATGAGATTTTGATGATAGTGCTGGAAAACTGAGATATATATTTATATATATATATACATACATATATACAGTATTTATATATATATATATAATATATATATAGATAGATAGATAGATAGATAGATAGATAGATAGATATAGATATATTGTATATATATATATATATATATATATATATATATATATATATATATATATATATTTTTTCATTTTCCCTGTGGTTCTTCTGCATCTGAGCATCACTTTTTCCTGTGATTTTTACGCATATATATGTATATATACATATATGTATGCATGTGTATATGTACATATATATATATATATATATATATATATATATATATATATATATATATGTGTGTGTGTGTGTGTGTATATAATGCATATATATTCGTACATGTAATATATATGTATATATATTTGTGTATGTGCATGTAGATATATATATATATATATATATATCTATATATATATATATATATATATATATGTATATATATATATATATATATATATATATGTGTGTGTGTGTGTGTGTGTGTGTGTGGATGGGTATGTATATATGAAATAGACTAAGGAAAATCCACGTTAGTGAGATCATAAATATATAAGACAAAATTGTAGCAAACGATGGTATATTGGGATTGACATTGCGAGAATTTTGTGCTAAAGAGAAGGGTTGCACCGGTGAAGGAGTTTTGGTAGTTGGCTCCTGATAGGATGGGGAAGACTGAAGTCCAAAGGCTCGAGAGAGAGAGAGAGAGAGAGAGAGAGAGAGAGAGAGAGAGAGAGAGAGAGAGAGAGAGATTTGTCAATAGAATTCAAATGAAAATCTTGAGATGGAAATTACGATCTATTGTTGAAATCCAGGACACAAGAACACACGCACACACATATACAGGGTGAGAGTGAGGGTTAGTGAGAGAGTGAGAGTGAGACAGTGGGCGTGAGAGAGAGTATAAAAAGAACAACGAAATTTAATATATATCAAGCCAGATATAAAGAGACTAGAGATGACAAGGATTTCATCAAGAAAATATTTAAGGTGTAGATGAAAATTCTCCTCTTAGGATGAACTAGAAGAAAATAAGAATAAAAACAAAATATAATCAGAAGTAATAATAAAAACAAAAGAATGAATCAGGACGGAGGGCGCAGAAGAACAAAAGGGGGCATCATTTCAATTTCGTTGCCCGGATATGAAATTAAAAACTTTTCTTATAGTGTGGCAATCATGGAAGGCAGTTTTTTTTTTTTGGGGGGGGGTGGGGGGGGGTTAGTTGCCATAAGCCAAAGGGCTCCAGCAAGGAAAAATAGCCCAAATGAGGAATGGAAATAAGGAAATAAATGAACAAAATATCTTAAGAATAATAAGATTAGAATTTTACTTCTCTTAATACTTTATATCACCGATATCCGATACTGATCTCCTATTCAGATGGTATTAATTTTTATCTTATTCAAATGTAAAACCAATAACTATATTACTTTTTCCCTCGTCGTTCTATAGCTTTTTAAAAATCTGATTCTTTAACATTTTAAAAATCTGAATTGGATTCTATAGCTTTTCTCTTCCATTTAGCATAGTCTTGTCTTTTGTTTTTTTATTCATATGGAAAAAGAAATTTTCCCCTTTGCTCTAATTGCGTGTTAGGAAAACCTACTGAGCTGTATATTTGAGTAATTCCTTCTCCTTGATCGTTTCCCTTTTTTGGTTTCTTTTTTTTTTCTTTTCTAGTAAGTCTTAAATATATTGGCCATGGCTGGAACGATATTTATTGTTACTTAGAATATATATATTAAACTGTATATATACTAATTATATATATGTATATATATGTATATATATATATATATATGTATATATACATGTGTATATATATATATATATATATATATATATATATATGTATATATACATGTGTATATATATATATATATGTATATATACATGTGTATATATGTGTGTAAATATATATATATATATATATATATATATATATATATATACATACATATATATATATACTGGATATACATATATATAATATAAATTTATGTATATATATACATACATATATATATATATATATATATATATATATATACGTATACATATATATAATATAAATTTATGAATATATATATATATATGAAAATACATACATATATATACGTATATATATATATATATATATATGTATGTATGTATCTAGTATAAAGATAGATATCTCTTATTATATATAAGTATTTATGATCCTATGCTTCTAGCGTTTTTTAAATATTTGAAAATTAATTACAAGATCTTTATTTAAGAAAACCGCTTACCAAAGAAATGTAATAATAAATAATCTATATGTATGGTAATTTTGATCTTCAACACATAATTTATCATGAATAAAAAATAAATAAAAAACAATATCCGTGAGTAGAGTGGTAATTTTGATCTTCAACACAATTTATCATGAAAAAATAAAAAATAAAAAACAATATCCGTGAGTAGAGTTGTCTAAAGTGCTTCCATCTTTAGCAGTAATTTAAAACTAATAAAAAGTGTAGCAATAGTTATTAAATTGATAAAAATCAAAATAAATCTATCAACAAATTATTAGCAAAACAGTGATGTTGAAAATGGCTTTATTCATTCGTGACAGACGATTTCATCAACATTACTCTTTCAGCGTAAAAAAAGAATAGAAATATTAAACCCTTTATCCTTTTTTGTATTATCACCGGCAATGAAAAACTTATTTCCATTAGCAATAACACTTCAGCGTTCCGGCTATGTTGGCGTAATAATAATAAAAAGGAAAAAGGTTATCACGATAATATGGAACTATTCTTGACAGTCCTTTTTGATGGAAATCGTTTCAAAACCTTTATTGCCTTTTATTATTTTTTTTTAATTTTTTTTTTTTTTGGCTGGATCGTTGGTCGTAGCAATTTCATCTGATATAGAAAATTCTCTTATAAATGAAATTCGTGTTGTGCTTGTTTTGCATTTCTGTTTTTGTTAAGATTTATTCAATTTTGTTCTTCTTTTATTAAGGTGCCCTCTCACCCGTTTTTTTTTTTTTTTTTTTTTTTTGGGGGGGGGGGTGTTTAGACCGTAGTCCCCGATCGGCTGCCCTGCCTGACATTGCTTAGACCCTGGTAGCGTATGTTCATGTGTTGTACCAGTCACCAGCGTCCTTCCTCCCAGCAGTGGGGAGACCTGATGCGGTTAGGTCAACAGTCCGAGAAATATGAGGTGTCTTATGTTTTTAGAAGGTGAAGGTCAAAGAATTTTGAGGAAGGAGGTTAGGAAAAATATCTAAATAGATCAAGTGGATAAGATACGAGGGATAATCCAATGGGGATATAATCCACATGGGCAAGACAGCATAAGTATCTCGTATTTGATTATCATGAGTTATTAGGACACATATATCATAAGTAGTTATTTGGTACAGTCAGCAAAGAGGTTATTAGACATTGTAGGTATGAAAAAGCTGGTATTATAAAAAGTAGACAAGATACCTATAGATTTTAGACTAATGTATATATAATCTTTTGAAGGACTCTCCAGAAGAGGTGAATAAAAATTTGAGATTGATATTTAATATGATAGTATGGTTGATTATATAAATATTTAATTCCATGAAATAAAAAGAAATTATATAAGAAATTTCATGAAATAAGAATAGGATAATTTAGATGCCTTTGGGGAATAATGATAAGAACAATGAATCGGGTCTTTGATCAAGGGTTATTGAATTAATTTTTTTTATGGATTACCTTTATAATTTGAAAGAGCAAAGGTACAACACTTCAGGGGAAATGGATCACAAAAAAATCCACGCATAGAAGTGTACACACTCGTATGTGTGTGTGTGCATATATATATATATATATATATATATATATATATATATATATATATATATATATATAATGTATATATGTTACGGTCATTTTGAGGAATTGGTCATTTTGGAAAAGGACCAAAATATGTCAGTATGCAAAATGCCCAAATAATTGTGATCATTTTGCAAAATGACTATTAGCATCTTTGGTCATTTTGTAAAGTTACCCCAATAGCTGCTGGTCATTATGCAAAAATAAACAAATAGTAACTTAAAATTGATTAGGAAAAGTCTAAGTATCAGTTAGTTCCTACGGAGGTTCG
>NC_090752.1:63367563-63370063 GCF_036898095.1 Palaemon carinicauda | reverse complement strand
ATATATATACTCACGCATATATCGACCTAAAATTATATTCTGAGCTCAAATCAAGACTTATAATTAGTAGCCTCATATAAATGAAAAAAAGAAAAATCCTAAGACATTGTGAAAATCAAGTAAATCTTTTTCGTAAAATGAAAATTAAAAAACATATTAATAACAAATCTGAGAAGAAATGCAGCTTAATGAGATTTAAACAAAGCCTTTGGTAATAACATTTACAGGTAGATAGAATTCCATATCAATTTTTTTTTTTTTTTTGCTCAAGAATCTAATCTCGCAAAGCAATTAACGATCAATACCAACAAAACTGGAATTTTTTACTAGAAAAAGTTTGTAGTAATAGATTTCCGAAATTTTTTTTTTAAAAATTTGAAAAAAAAACCTGATTTATGAATTTCAATCTTTATCAAAAAGATATTGAAAAAGGGGACTTATAAATTTCTACAAGGTTTTTTTAGATTTTATTAATTTAAACTTTCTTAAAAAGATCTTGAAAAAAACCTGATTTATGAACTTAAACTTTCTTAAAAAGATTTTGAATTTTTTTTTTTTTATATATTTCTAGATAGTTTTTTTTTACATGTTGAACAATTGGATATTCATATTTACTTCATCAGTGAGTTACTAAGCAATATTAATGAATATAATTCTAATTTTGAACTAAATAAACTAAAGATACCATTGATAATAAAAATATATAATTTTTGAGTCTAAAAATCTTTACGCAAATAAGAAACTTTTTTTTTTTTACAAGATGGAAATTAACAATCCCGCAAAAATGTTCGCCGAAATGACATTAAAATGATGAAATATAATATTTAGTATTGAAAAATTTGTATACAGTATACAAATTGTTTGAAGATTACTTTTGAATAAAATTCAATTTCTCCTTATTTAACAGCCATTCACAGCAGTAATAGGAAAAATGGTGAAGATAAATTGAATTAGAGTACAAAACTTTAATTCATTTATTTTTTATCTTTAGTTTTCGAACGCGAAAGATTTAAGTTTGGTGTGGGAGACAGAAATGAATTAAGGTTTTTTTTTTCTTTCTTTTTAAACATTAAAGTGCGTGTTATAAAGCATGTTATTTCTTCACCAGTTCTATCCCTTCCTTATTTCATATAATTATCACCTCCGCCACCGAAGTTGGGAGGAGCTTATGTTTTCGCCCTTGTTTGTCAGTTGTTTTGTTTGTTTTTTTGTTTAAGGACAACTTCTTTCCCACAATGTGACACACAGAGTAGTGAAACTTCAGGGATTAATTGTTAGGATGAGACGTGGAAGAGATTCAATTTTGAAAGTCCTAGGTCAAATGTCAAGGTCAAGATCAAGGAATAGGCCGGAGATTACATAGTTGGAGAATACATAGTTGGAGATTACATAGTTGGAGATTGCATGGTTGGAGATTGCATGGTTGGAGATTACATGGTTGGAGATTGCATGGTTGGAGATTGCATGGTTGGAGATTACATAGTTGGAGATTGCATGGTTGGAGATTGCATGGTTGGAGATTGCATGGTTGGAGATTGCATGGTTGGAGATTGCATAGTTGGAGATTGCATGGTTGGAGATTGCATGGTTGGAGATTATAACGTTGGAGATTCCAATGTAGGAGATTTCCAATGTTGGAGATTACATGAAAATATCAGTTAGAGAATACATGAAAAATGTTTTTCGAATCTTATTAAAAAAAAATCTGGCTCATTTGAGACTAGTTTCATTATTCCAAACTCCATTAGATATCTCAGTCATGCGGCAGACTGACTTACTGACGCTTGCATTTGTATTCGATTAATTATATAAGCAATTATCATTTGCATTAAATTGATACCGGAATCAGAATCGTCAGTTGATGGAAAATGTATGAATGCCTTTCATATTACTTCTGATTATAATCCTCTCTCTCTCTCTCTCTCTCTCTCTCTCTCTCTCTCTCTCTTATTACTCCTGAATAATCTTTCTCTTACATATTACATCCTGAATAATCTTCCTCATATTACATATTAGGTCTGATCTCTCTCTCTCTCTCTCTCTCTCCTCTCTCTCTCTCTCTCTTATTACTCCTGAATAATCTTTCTCATATTACATATTACGTCCTGAATAATCTTTCTCATATTACATATTAGGTCTGATCTCTCTCTCTCTCTCTCTCTCTCTCTCTCTCTCATATTCCTTGTGATTGATTTCACTCTTTCTCTCATTATTTTTTACTCTCTCTCTCTCTCTCTCTCCTCTCTCTCTCTCTCTCATATTACTCCTGAATATTATTTCTCATTATACATATTACGTTTGATCTCTCTCCTCTCTCTCTCTCTATGATTAGTAGAAAACTTCTTTATAAATACAGGAAGCTGACTAGATCATGTCTTTTTAGTGTCCCTTTCTAATATGGCGGATGAGAAGGGAGAGTTTTCAAGAATGTGTGTGTGTGTGTGTGTGTGTGTTAGTGTGTTTATGTGTATATACAGGAAGATATAGCAATACCAATAAT
>NC_090752.1:63356659-63361659 GCF_036898095.1 Palaemon carinicauda | reverse complement strand
CTGTTGCAGGTTTTGAGGTACCAGTGATGGGAGATGATAATGAGAGAGAGAGTACAAGAGAGGAAGTGAGGAGAGCACTAGATGAAACGAGAGAAGGAAAAGCATCTGGTATGGATGGTGTGAGAGATGAGATGTTGAAGGAAAGCGGTGTGACTGTACTTGAATGGTTGGTGAGATTGTTTAATATGTGTTTTGTGTTGTCAATGGTACCAGTAGATTGGGTTTGTGCGTTTATTGTACCACTATATAAGGGTAAGGGATATGTGCATGAGTGTTGTAATTCAAGGGGTATTAGTTTATTGAGTGTAGTTGGAAAAGTGTATGGTAGAGTACTGATTAAGAGGATTAGGGATAAAACAGAGAATGCAATCTTGGAAGTATAGGGTGGTTTTAGAAGAGGTAGGGGTTGTATGAATCAGATTTTTGCAATTAGGCAGATATGCGAGAAATATTTAGCAAAAGGTAAGGTGGTGTATGTTGCGTTTATGGATCTGGAGAAAGCGTATGATAGAGTTGATAGGGAAACAATGTGGAATGTGATGAGGTTATATGGAGTTGGTGGAAGGTTGTTGCAAGCAGTGAAAAGTTAATACAAAGGTAGTAAAGCATGTGTTAGGATAGGAAATGAAGTGAGCGATTGGTTTCCGGTGAGAGTGGGGCTGAGACGGTGTGTGATGTCGCCGTGGTTGTTTAACTTGTATGTTTATGGAGTGGTGAGAGAGGTGAATGCTCGGGTGCTTGGACGAGGATTGAAACTGGTAGACGAGAATGACCATGAATGGGAGGTAAATCAGTTATTGTTTGCGGATGATACTGTACTGGTTGCAGACACGGAGGAGAAGCATGGCCGATTAGTGTCAGAATTTGGAAGGGTATGTGAGAGAAGGAAGTTGAGAGTTAATGTGGGTAAGAGTAAGGTTATGAGATGTACGAGAAGGGAAGGTGGTGCGAGGTTGAATGTCATGTTGAATGGAGAGTTACTTGAGGAGGTGGATCAGTTTAAGTACTTGGGGTCTGTTGTTGCAGCAAAGGGTGGAGTGGAAGCAGATGTACGTCGGAGTGTGAATGAAGGATGCAAAGTGTTGGGGCAGTTAAGGGGAGTAGTAAAAGATAGAGGGTTGGGCATGAATGTAAAGAGAGTTCTGTATGAGAAAGTGATTATACCAATTGTGATGTATGGATCGGAGTTGAGGGGAATGAAAGTGACAGACAGAAATTGAATGTGTTTGAGATGAAGTGTCTAAGGAGTATGGCTGGTGTATCTCGAGTAGGGTAGGGTTAGGAACGAAGTAGTGAGAGTGAGAACGGGTGTAAGAAATGAGTTAGCAGCTAGAGTGGATATGAATGTGTTGAGGTGGTTTGGCCATGTTGAGAGAATGGAAAATGGCTGTCTGCTAAAGAAGGTGATGAATGCAAGAGTTGATGGGAGAAGTACAAGAGGAAGGACAAGGTTTGGGTGGATGGATGGATGGATGGAGTGAAGGTAGCTCTGGGTGATAGGAGGATAGATGTGAGAGAGGCAAGAGAGCGTGCTAGGAATAGGAATGAATGGCGAGCGATTGTGACGCAGTTCCGGTAGGCCCTGCTGCTTTCTCCGGTGCCTTGGATGACCGCAGAGGTAGCAGCAGTAGTGGATTCAGGGTTATGAAGCTTCATCTGTTGTGGATAACGGGGGGGAGGTTGGGCTGAGGCACCCTAGCAGTATCAGCCGTTGCTAGTCCACTGCAGGATGAGGTTTTCAATCGGGTATGTATGCATATATATATGTATGTCTACATGTATGCATGTGTATATGTATGTTGATAAACAAGGAAGCGATGATGGGATAATGATAAAAAAGATTGCTCAATCAGCACCTAATCACTATATTATTGTCTTGGCTGTAATTCTGCCACTTTCAAGGAAATGAAAATATCTAGAAGGCCAATAGTTTGAATTAAGAATTTACAAGTAAGAAAAAAATAAAGTAAAATGTATGTTCGAGTAAGGAATAGTTTACTGTAAGGAATAGCAAAAATAAAAAAAAAGTACCAAAGGAAGGGTGCTTCTAAAATACACACTTCAATAGGTTTGGCTAACATGCTCTTATGGTAAAAGGGGAAATATTTGTTCAAATAAATTCGAAGCAGAGGGGAAAAAGAAGATAAATAGAAACGTTAGATAGTTTTATAAAAGTTCGAAAGTAAAATACTAAAATGAAGGCACACAGGGGTAAGGACCATGGGAAGGTTAAAGTAAATGTTTTATTGGTTTTACATTTGCATTGGTGTATACACAAAGAATGTGGATGCTATGAAAAATTTTCTGGTGGATGGAAAGTCAATATTGGAAATCTATATTATAGTATAGAGGGATAAAAAGCAAATGAAGCTCTCTTTGTTGGGGTAGAATATTAACTCGAATGGAAAGCAATTGATCGAAGAGAATTCGAAATAGTTGTTTTTTAAACATAAATAATGTTTTTGAAGAGGAAAATATTTATTTACATAGCGGATTATGAACGGAAGCTGAAACTCATGTTGTGATAAAACCCTAAGGATAACTGCATACATACATACATACATACATACATACATGCATATATATATATATATATATATATATATATATATATATATATATATATATATATATATATATATATAGTGTGTGTGTGTGCATATATATATTCACATATGTATATAAAGTAATCAGTTTAATAATTTCTCCAGGTCTAGATTCTATATAATATATATATATATATATATATATATATATATATATATATATATATATATATATATATGTATATGTATATATAGATATATATATATATATATATATATATATATATATATATATATATATATATATATATATATATATATATATATACATACATAATGAGAGACAATTGAATCGATATTTTAACGCATCCGTTCGGGGCTACGAAAAATAAGTTTTTACTTAAAAAAAAAAAAAAAAAAAAAATTACTACGAAATTTAAATAGTACCCGTTTCAATCCTTCTCTCCCTAGTCCATAAATATTTTTCCTTCAATTTCCTGTAATTCATCCCTTGAGAAGAAATTGCCCCTTCATCTGAATGTTTTAAGAATGAGCCATCTGGGAACGTTTCAAACGTTGTACAGCAGTGTAGTGAAAAGTGGCGTTGTAGCCAGTGGGTGTAGCCTTCTGGAAGGGTTCTAAACGTTGTAAGGGTTGTGCACTAAGTGCTTGTGGCGTTGTAGCCAGTGGGTGTAGCCTTCTGGAAGGGTTCTAAACGTTGTAAGGGTTGTGCACTAAGTGCTTGTGGCGGTGTAGCCAGTGGGTGTAGCCTTCTGGAAGGGTTCTAAACGTTGTAAGGGTTGTGCACTAAGTGCTTGTGGCGGTGTAGCCAGTGGGTGTAGCCTTCTGGAAGGGTTCTTAACGTTGTAAGGGTTGTGCACTAAGTGCTTGTGGTGGTGTAGCCAGTGGGTGTAGCCTTCTGGAAGGGTTCTAAACGTTGTAAGGGTTGTGCACTAAGTGCTTGTGGCGTTGTAGCCAGTGAGTGTAGCCTTCTGGAAGGGTTCTAAACGTTGTAAGGGTTGTGCACTAAGTGCTTGTGGCGTTGTAGCCAGCGAGTGTAGCCTTCTGGAAGGGTTCTAAACGTTGTAAGGGTTGTGCACTAAGTGCTTGTGGCGTTGTAGCCAGCGGGTGTAGCCTTCTGGAAGGGTTCTAAACGTTGTAAGGGTTGTGCACTAAGTGCTTGTGGCGTTGTAGCCAGCGGGTGTAGCCTTCTGGAAGGGTTCTAAACGTTGTAAGGGTTGTGCACTAAGTGCTTGTGGCGGTGTAGCCAGCGGGTGTAGCCTTCTGGAAGGGTTCTAAACGTTGTAAGGGTTGTGCACTAAGTGCTTGTGGCGTTGTAGCCAGTGAGTGTAGCCTTCTGGAAGGGTTCTAAACGTTGTAAGGGTTGTGCACTAAGTGCTTGTGGTGGTGTAGCCAGTGGGTGTAGCCTTCTGGAAGGGTTCTAAACGTTGTAAGGGTTGTGCACTAAGTGCTTGTGGCGTTGTAGCCAGTGAGTGTAGCCTTCTGGAAGGGTTCTAAACGTTGTAAGGGTTGTGCACTAAGTGCTTGTGGTGGTGTAGCCAGTGATTATAGTCTTTTGGAAGCGTCAATGTTGTACAGACTGTGCAATCTTTAGATGTGACGTTTTAGCAAGTGACTTTAGCCTTCTAGAAGCGTTTTAAACGTTGTAGTGACTGTGCACTAAGTGCAAGTGGTGGTGTAGCCAGTGATATCAGCAATCGGAAAGAGTTATAAACTTTGTAAAATATTAATATACATTAAAGGCCACTCATGAATGGCATAGGCAAGGGACATTGACAATGCCCTAACTAGCAGGACAATACCCTAGAGAGGGACCATTTATGCATATGATCAGCGCCCAAGCTGTACCAGTCATTGTTTAGAGGTTGCTCTATATTTCTATTAGTGTGATTTATTGTAGTTATGTATAAGATCTTGTGTAGTTTTTGATAACGATGACTTTTTTCCCATCCTCCTATATTCCTTCATATTTCTTTTACTTATGTGTTTATATTTTCGATATCATACATAGTTTTTCTTTTTTTTTTTTTTTTTTTTTTTTTTTTTTTTGCTTATATCAAATCGGTATTTTCATAATATTTAAGTAATTTACGCTTATCTTACACATTATTTTCCTCTCCCAATGAACAAATATAGTAAACCATTTACCTGCTCAGTAACACTAATATATATATCACACCTAAAATAAGAATATTTGGATAAATAATCTTGTACTATCACACATTACCAGGTTCCTTCATAGTGAAAATTACCTAACAAGAAAAAAAGAAAAAGAATCCTTTATTGATAAGTCAATATTAAACCCCTTCGGGATAAATAAGAATTACAAAGGAAAAAAAAAACTAACTACATAATGTCCTCAACTGATAAGCATTCGACTTACAAACACTTGGAAATACAAACACACATCCAACTGAAAATAACAAAGATACG
>NC_090752.1:63339159-63341659 GCF_036898095.1 Palaemon carinicauda | reverse complement strand
CAGATTTTTACAGTTAGGCAGATATGCGAGAAATATTTAGCAAAAGGTAAGGTGGTGTATGTTGCATTTATGGATCTGGAGAAAGCGTATGATAGAGCTGATAGGGAAGCAATGTGGAATGTGATGAGGTTATATGGAGTTGGTGGAAAGTTGTTGCATGCAGTGAAAAGTTACTACAAAGGTAGTAAAGCATGTGTTAGGATAGGAAATGAAGTGAGCGATTGGTTTCCAGTGAGAGTGGGGCTGGGACGGGTGTGTGATGTCGCCGTGGTTGTTTAACTTGTATGTTTATGGAGTGGTGAGAGAGGTGAATGCTCGAGTGCTTGGACGAGGATTAAAACTGGTAGACGAGAATGACCATGAATGGGAGGTAAATCAGTTATTGTTTGTGGATGATACTGTACTGGTTGCAGACATAGAAGAGAAGCTTGGCCGATTAGTGTCAGAATTTGGAAGGATGTGTGAGAGAACGAAGTTGAGAGTTAATGTGGGTAAGAGTAAGGTTGTGAGATGTACGAGAAGGGAAGGTGGTGCGAGATTGAATGTCATGTTGAATGGAGAGTTACTTGAGGAGGTGGATCAGCTTAAGTACTTGGGGTCTGTTGTTGCAGCAAATGGTGGAGTGGAAGCAGATGTACGTCAGAGAGTGAATGAAGGTTGCAAAGTGTTGGTGGCAGTTAAGGGAGTAGTAAAAGTAGAGGGTTGGGCATGAATGTAAAGAAAGTTCTATATGAGAAAGTGATTGTACCAACTGTGATGTATGGATCGGAGTCGTGGGGAATGAAAGTGATGGAGAGACAGAAATTGAATGTGTTTGAGATGAAGTGTCTAAGGAGTATGGCTGGTGTATCTCGAGTAGGTAGGGTTAGGAACGAAGTAGTGAGGGTGAGAACGGGTGTAAGAAATGAGTTAGCAGCTAGAGTGGATATGAATGTGTTGAGGTGAGGTGGTTTGGCCATGTTAAGAAAATGGAAAATGGCTGTCTGCTAATGAAGGTGATGAATGCAAGAGTTGATGGGAGAAGTACAAGAGGAAGGACAAGGTTTGGGTGGATGGATGGATGGGTTGAAGGAAGCTCTGGATCATAGGAGGATAGATGAGAGAGGCAAGAGAGCGTGCTAGAAATAGGAATGAATGGCGAGCGATTGTGACGCAGTTCCGGTAGGCCCTGCTGCTTCCTCCGGTGCCTTGGATGACTGAGGAGGTAGCAGCAGTAAGGGATTCAGCGTTATGAAGCTTCATCTGTGGTGGATAACGGGGGGAGGGTGGGCTGTGGCACCCTAGCAGTATCAGCCGTTGCTGGTCCACTGCAGGATGAGGATTTCAATCTAGTATGTATGTATGTGTATATATATATATATATATATATATATATATATATATATATATATATATATATATATATATATGTGTGTGTGTGTGTGTGTATGTATACCTGTATGCATGTGTATATGTATGTTGATAAACAAGGAAGCGATGATGGGATAATGATAAAAAAGATTGCTCAATCAGCACCTAATCACTATATTATTGTCTTGGCTGTAATTCTGCTACTTTAAAGGAAATGAAAATATGTAGAAAACAAATTGTTTGAATTAAGAATTTACAAGTAAGAAAAAAATAAAGTAAGATGTATTATCGAGTAAGGAATAGTTTACTGTAAGGAATAGCAAAAATAAAAAAAGTACCAAAGGAAGGGTGCTTCTAAAATACACACTTCAATAGGTTTGGCTAACATGCTCTTATGGTAAAAGGGGAAAGATTTGTTCAAATAAATTCAACGCAGAGGGGAAAAAGAAGATAAATAGAAACGTTAGATAGCTTTATAAAAGTTCTGAAATAAAATACTAAAATGAAGGCACACAGGGGTAAGGACCATGGGAAGGTTAAAGTAAATGTTTTATTGGTTTTACATTTGCATTGGTGTATACACAAAGAATGTGGATGCTATGAAAAATTTTCTGGTGGATGGAAAGTCAATATTGGAAATCTATATTATGGTATAGAGGGATAAAAAGCAAATGAAGCTCTCTGTTGGGGTAGAATATTAACTCGAATGGAAAGCAATTGATCGAGGAGAATTCGAAATAGTTATTTTTTAAACATAAATAATGTTTTTGAAGAGGAAATATTTATTTACATAGCGGATCATGAAGGGAAGCTGAAAGTCATGTTGTGATAAAATCCTAAGGATAACTGCATACATACATACATACATACATACATGCATATATTATATACAGTATATATATATATATATATATATATATATATATATATATATATATATATATATATATATATATATATATATATATATATATATACATATATATATATATATATATATATATATATATATATATATATATATATATATATATATATATAGTGTATGTATATATATTCACTTATGTATATAAAGTAATCAGTTTAATAATTTCTTTATATATATATATATATATATATATAATATATATATATATATATATATATATAT
>NC_090752.1:63315301-63317801 GCF_036898095.1 Palaemon carinicauda | reverse complement strand
TCTCTAGCATTAGTGGCATTTTGACCTATATTTTGAAGTGCCTTGTGTCTAACATTGGGAGTTTTTTTTACCTCTATTTTTAAGTGCCTTATCTCTAGCATTAGAGGTTTTTTTTTTTTACCTGTATTTGAAGGTGCCTTAACTCTAGTGTTAGTGTTTTTTTACCTCGATTTTAAGGGGCATTACTTCTAGCATTAGAGGCTTTTTGACCTCTGTTTTTAGGGGCCTTATTTATAGCATTAAGGGCTTTTTTACCTCTATTTTAGGTGCCTTATTTATAGCATTAGGGGCTTTTTTACCTCTATTTTGAGGTGCATTACCTCTAGCATTACAGTCTCTTTGACCTCTATATTTAGGTGCCTTATTTATAGCATTAGGGGCTTTTTTACCTCTATTTTGAGGTGCATTACCTCTAGCATTACTGTCTCTTTGACCTCTATTTTTAGGTGCCTTATTTATAGCATTAAGGGCTTATTTACCTCGATTTGGAGGTACATAACCTCTAGCATTAGAGGCTCTTTGACCTCTCTTTTTAGGTTCCTTATTTATAGCATTAGGGGCTTTTTTACCTCGATTTTGAGGTGCATTACTTTTAGCATTAGAGGCTCTTTGGCCTCTCTTTTTGGTGCCTTATTTATAGCACTAGGGGCTTTTTTACCTCGATTTTGAGGTGCATTACTTGTAGCATTAGAGGCTCTTTGACCTCTATCTTTAGGTGTCTTATTTATAGCACTAGGGGCTTTTTTACCTCGATTTTGAGGTGCATTACCTCTAGCATTAAAGGCTCTTTGACCTCTATCTTTAGGTGCTTTATTTATAGCATTAGGGGCTTTTTTACCTCGATTTTGAGGTGCCTTACTTTTAGCATTAGAAGCTCTTTGACCTCTCTTTTTAGGTGCCTTATTTATAGCATTAGGGGCTTTTTGACCTCGATTTTGAGGTGCATTACTTGTAGCATTAGAGGCTCGTTGACCTCTATCTTTAGGTGTCTTATTTATAGCACTAGGGGCTTTTTTACCTCGATTTTAAGGTGCATTACCTCTAGCATTAAAGGCTCTTTGACCTCTATCTTTAGGTGCTTTATTTATAGCATTAGGGGCTTTTTTTACCTCGATTTTGAGGTGCATTACTTGTAGCATTAGAGGCTCTTTGACCTCTATTTTTAGGTGCCTTATTTATAGCATTAGGGGCTTTTTTACCTCGATTTTGAGGTGCCTTACTTTTAGCATTAGAGGCTGTTTGACCTCTGTATTTAGGTGCCTTATATATAGCATTAGGGGCTTTTTGACATCGATTTTGAGGTTCATTACTTGTAGCGTTAGAGGCTCTTTTACCTCTATTTTTAGGTGCTCTATTTATAGCATTAGAGGCTCTTTGACCTCTATTTTAGGAGCCTTATCTGTAGCATTAGGGGCTTTTTGACCTCGATTCTGAGGTTCATTACTTGTAGCGTTAGAGGCTCTTTTACCTCTATTTTTAGGTGCCTTATTTATAGCATTAGGGCATTTTTTACCCCTATTTTTATGTGCCTTATTTCTAGCATTAAGGTTTTTTAACCTCTATTTTGAGGTACCTTATTTCTAGCATTAAGGAGTTTTTACCTCTGTTTTGAGGTACCTTATTTCTCGTATTAGTGGCTTTTTTACCTTTATTTCAAGGTGACTTACCTCTAACATTAAAGGCTATTTTACCTCTTCGTTGTTGTTCTCTTCTGTCTATTCTAGTTTTCATGATCTTCAGGTTTTTGGTTTCCTTTGATATTTCATCTTCCAGTTTCCGTAGTTCGTCAATTTCCTTCCTGATTTCATCGTATTCTTTCCTAGCTCGTCAGTTGCCTTCTAGATTTCAAGAGAGATTTCAGTGCCGTGTGTCTTCATTTCGTCAAATTCCTCAGAGAAATCGATGGCATCCATGTCTTTGTCCATCAGGGCGATAGGTAAAGACAGGGATGCTATAAATTTTCTCTGCATATGTCATCACGTTAAAGCAAACAATGAGCAACACAATATATTTACCAATACGATCTGGATATTTCCTTTCTTTATTTTCGAATTTTGGGACTATCCTGTTGAAGAACCACAGGTCGCTCACCGTTCAGTTGAACCATTCTGTCTCCGTCCTTATTTCCTTAGTTCCAGTAGTCTCCAAAAGCCCAAGCAAAGGATCATTCAAGGCGCGTATATTATGTTCTTCAAAGCTCGACAACTTCTGCAGCAACCACCAAAACCAGCTGTAGGTGAAGGTGTTTTGAAGAGCCTCCTGTTGATCCTGTAGTTGTAATGCACAATTCTCACATTCCGCTTCCTATTCCAAAAATAGCCATTAACAATGTTCAATGCGTTGCATGCTTAGTTTGAAAAAAAGAAATCAGGTCTTCAGAAGTCATTTGAATCTCGGGGCGAGGCCGTTCAGAAATGCTCCGTGAAGATTCTGTTCTGGAGTCATTTAGAACTCAATGCTAAGTTTACGGCTATGCCTTCTGAAGCCTTTTGAAGATCCC
>NC_090752.1:63305301-63310301 GCF_036898095.1 Palaemon carinicauda | reverse complement strand
GGTCATTAATTAAAGGTAATGGGGGAAGATGGACCAGAGTCGAATGTTTTCCCCCAAAGAATGGATAAAAGGACAAAGCATCGTCAATCACCTGAACAATTCCATTAGCTGATTGACGCATAGGTCGATTTTTAGATTTTTTTTGGGGGGGGAGGGGGGTGAGGGATGATTTTGAACCAAAGGGAAGAAACTGAAGAATAGTTTACAGTTTATTTATAGTAGACACTGACTAAAAGACTAAAGAATACATAGACTGGATGACGCATTACGCCAAACACCCATGGAGAACTATTTGCGGTTATACATATATTACAGCTGAAAATATGATAAAAAAAAAATTTGCTCTACAGAGAAAACCTTTTTACCTATTTATTTGGCCGTCAAAATCTGTGGTTTGACGTTTGAAAGGCTTTAAAGGCCGCTCATATTTTGTTGTATAGATCAATACTTAAGCAAATAATTTGCTCACGTAAATCAAGAAACAGACAAATTTAAGCCTACATGAACGTAACCTCCTCCCAACTTAGTTGGCTGAGGTAATAAATCAACTAACGTAATCATAGTAAACAGGTAAAGAATATTGACATTTCATCATTATTGTTGATCTTGTTGTTGTTGTCATCCAGATCAATACTAAAGCAAATAATTTGCTCACGTAAATCAACAAACAGACAAATTTAACTAGTTATAATTCATTCCAGACTTTCGAAGGATTGAAATCTGTTTATTTTGTTGTCTATGAGTGACAGGAAGGCAAATAATTATTATTATTACTAGCTAAGCTACAACCCTGGCTGGAAAAGCAAGATGCTATAAGCCCTAGATCTCCAACAGGAAAAGGTAGCCCAGTGAGGAAAGGAAAGCAGGAAAAATAAAATATTTTAAGAACAACACCACCAAAATAAATATTTCCTATATAAACTATATTTAACAGAACAAGAGGAAGAGAAATAAGACAGAATAGTGTGCCCGAGTGTACCCTTAAACAAGAGAACTCTACCCCAAGACTGTGGAAGACCATGGTACAGAGGCTATGGCACTAACCAAGACTAGAGAACCGCTAAAGGGTTATGTTGGCCCTTTGACTGGCCAGATAGTACTACATTGGATCCTTTTCTCTGGTTACGGTTCATTTTCCCTTTGCGTACACACATACACCGAATAGTCTAGCCTATCCTTTACATATTCTCCTCTGTCCTTGTACACCTGACAACACAGAGATTACCAAACAATTCTTCTTCACCCAAGGGGTTAACTAATGCACTGTAATTGTTTAGTGGCTACTTTCCTCTTGGTAGAAGAGACTCTCTAGCCATGGTAAGCAGCTCTTCTAGGAGAAGGACACTCCAAAATCAAACCATTATTCCCTAGTCTTGGATATTATGCGTGTGTATATGTAATATACATATACATTTATAAACCTATGACCAAATGGATCATAGGGAGATAGAGTGTGAACGTCAAGTCACAACAGGATGCGTAAGTAAGACCAAGCTAAATCATTGCGTAGGTAAACATCTTGTATGTAACGTCAACACAATACAAGCATCCCGTGAGAAACAGTTGACCTCTTGGTCTCTGCACGGAAGCAGATGGCTTCCGGTAGTAATCTTGTGTAATCATATTTGTAATAAATGCTGAGATACCTCATACAACATTATCACCAAAACCTATATTTTTTTTTAGTTCTATTTTCAATTGTCATACGGAATGGTCATCCGACCAAACCATCAATACTCCTGTGATGGAGCTACTAATATACTGTTTTAAAGTTAACTTAACTGGACTTATTCAGAAGAAGTAACCTACAAGTCCAACAAATCTATATCTCATTGAAGAGACATGAGATAGAACACTAATGTGTGTTTATAACAGTACCACACCAACATATATATACACACATATATATATATATAGTATATAATTAGAATATGTACACATACATACATACATACATACACACACAATAACAGTAGATGCAGCCGTTTTCAGTCTACTTTAGAAACAGCTCCAGACATGTCCTTATTCATGTCAAGTGTTTGGCTACTTATCATCGCGGTGGCCAACTGCAGGTTGATGACGGCGGGAGACTTTTGTATGATCTCTCAAAGCAAACCAACCTAGTATAGGTGTCCCTGACTAGTACAGCTTTGCTGACAATGACGATGTAACAATATAAGTGTATTTCCTTATAGGCATATATATATATATATATATATATATATATATATATATACATACACACACACACACACACACATATATATAAATATATATATATATGATCTCCATTATTTTCAGTTAAATTCGCTATTTTACCGATTTAAGTCTGAATATTTTAGATTTTAGATTCAAAGATATTTTTCGGTTTTTTTAAGAGAAGTATATGGTCTAATTCTCATACATATATTCTGTAGTGAATAAAAATTTTTATTGATAGAATTAGCGTAAAGTTCCAAATATAGCTTTTAATACGATCTATATAATATATATATACATATATATATGTATATATTATATTTATATAATATATGTATATATACATATATATTTATATATACTGTATATATATATATATATATATATATATATATATATATATATATATATATATGTATGTATATATATACATACATATATATATATATATATATATATATATACATATATATAATTCATATATGTACACACAACATTAAATGCAGCCGTTTCTAGTCAACTGCAGGACAAAGGACTCGGACATGTCCTTATTTATGTCAGGAGTTTGGCCATTTCCTCACCACGCTAGCCATTGCGGATTGGTGATGGTGGGAGACTTTAGTCTGATCGTTCACAGCAAACAACTAGTATGTGTGGTCGTGACTAGTAGAGCTATGCTGATCATGGTGATACGCAAATATATATATATATATATATATATATATATATATATATATGTAGTATGTATATATGTATATAGTATGTATATATGTATATATTATATATATATATATATATATATATATATATATATATATATATATATATATATATATATAGTATGTATGAGTGTTATAATTCAAGGGGTATTAGTTTGTTGAGTGTAGTTGGAAAAGTGTATGGTAGAGTACTGATTAATAGGATCAAGGATAAAACAGAGAATGCAATCTTGGAAGTACAGGGTGGTTTTAGAAGAGGTAGGGGTTGTATGAATCAGATTTTTACAGTTAGGCAGATATGCGAGAAATATTTAAGAAAAGATAAGGATGTGTGTGTTGCGTTTATGGATCAGGATAAAGCGTATGATAGCGTTGATAGGGAAGCAATGTAGAATGTGATGAGGTTATATGGAGTTGATGGAAGGTTGTTGCAAGCAGTGAAAAGTTTCTACAAAGGTAGTAAAGCATATGTTAGGATAGGAAATGAAGTGAGCAATTGGTTTCCGGTGAGAGTGGGGCTTTGACAGGGATGTGTGATGTCACCGTGGTTGTTTAACTTGCATGTTGATGGAGTGGTGAGAGAGGTGAATGCTCGAGTGCTTGGACGAGGATTGAAACTGGTAGACGAGAATGACCATGAATGAGAGGTAAATTAGTTGTTGTTTGCGGATGATACTGTACTGGTTGCAGACGCGGAAGAGAAACTTGGCCGATTAGTGACAGAATTTGGAAGGGTGTGTGAGAGAAGGAAGTTGAGAGTTAATGTGTGTAAGAGTAAGGTTATGAGATGTACGAGAAGGGAAGGTGGTGCAAGGTTGAATGTCATGTTGAATGGAGAGTTACTTGAGGAGGTGGATCAGTTTAAGTACTTGGGGTCTGTTGTTGCAGCAAATGGTGGAGTGGAAGCAGATGTACGTCAGAGAGTGAATGAAGGATGCAAAGTGTTGGGGCAGTTAAGGGAGTAGTAAAAAATAGAGGGTTGGGCATGAATGTAAAGAGAGTTCTGTATGAGAAAGTGATTGTACCAACTGTGATGTATGGATCGGAGTTGTGGGGAATGAAAGTGACAGAGACAGAAATTGAATGTGTTTGAGATGAAGTGTCTAAGGAGTATGTCTGGTTAATCTCGAGTAGGTAGGGTTAGGAACGAAGTAGTGAGGGTGAGAACGGGTGTAAGAAATGAGTTAGCAGCTAGAGTGGATATGAATGTGTTGAGGTGGTTTGGCCATGTTGAGAGAATGGAAAATGGCTGTCTGCTAAAGGAGGTGATGAATGCAAGAGTTGATGGGAGAAGTACAAGAGGAAGGACAAGGTTTGGATGGATGGATGGATGGAGTGAAGGAAGCTCTGGGTGATAGGAGGATAGATGAGAGAGGCAAGAGAGCGTGCTAGAAATAGGAATGAATGGCGAGCGATTGTGACGCAGTTCTGGTAGGGCCTGCTGCTTCCTCCGGTACCTAGGATGACCACCGCGGAGGTAGCAGCAGTAGGGGATTCAGCGTTATGAAGCTTCATCTGTGGTGGATAACGGGGGAAGGTTGGGCTGTGGCACCCTAGCAGTATCAGCCGTTGCTGGTCCACTGCAGGATGAGGATTTCAATCTGGTATGTATGTATATATATATATATATATATATATATATATATATATATATATATATATATATATATATATATATGTATACATGTATGCATGTGTATATGTATGTTGATAAACAAGGAAGCGATGATGGGATAATGATAAAAAAGATTGTTCAATCAGCCCCTAATCACTATATTATTGTCTTGGCTGTAATTCTGCCACTTTCAAGGAAATGAAAATATCTAGATAGCAAATAGTTTGAATTAAGAATTTACAAGTAAGAAAAAATAAAGTAAGATGTATTTTCGAGTAAGGAATAGTTTACTGTAAGGAATAGCAAAAATAAAAAAAAGTACCAAAGGAAGGGTGCTTCTAAAATACACACTTCAATAGGATTGGCTAACATGCTCTTATGGTAAGAGGGGAAAGATTTGTTCAAATAAATTCGAAGCAGAGAGGAAAAAGAAGATAAATAGAAACGTTAGATAGTTTTATAAAAGT
>NC_090752.1:63297801-63302801 GCF_036898095.1 Palaemon carinicauda | reverse complement strand
GGTTGTGCACTAAGTGCTTGTGGCGTTGTAGCCAGTGGGTGTAGCCTTCTGGAAGGGTTCTAAACGTTGTAAGGGTTCTAAACGTTGTAAGGGTTGTGCACTAAGTGCTTGTGGCGTTGTAGCCAGTGGGTGTAGCCTTCTGGAAGGGTTCTAAACGTTGTAAGGGTTCTAAACGTTGTAAGGGTTGTGCACTAAGTGCTTGTGGCGTTGTAGCCAGTGAGTGTAGCCTTCTGGAAGGGTTCTAACCGTTGTAAGGGTTGTGCACTAAGTGCTTGTGGCGTTGTAGCCAGTGGGTGTAGCCTTCTGGAAGGGTTCTAAACGTTGTAAGGGTTCTAAACGTTGTAAGGGTTGTGCACTAAGTGCTTGTGGCGTTGTAGCCAGTGGGTGTAGCCTTCTGGAAGGGTTCTAAGCGTTGTAAGGGTTGTGCACTAAGTGCTTGTGGCGTTGTAGCCAGTGGGTGTAGCCTTCTGGAAGGGTTCTAAACGTTGTAAGGGTTGTGCACTAAGTGCTTGTGGCGTTGTAGCCAGTGGGTGTAGCCTTCTGGAAGGGTTCTAAGCGTTGTAAGGGTTGTGCACTAAGTGCTTGTCGCGTTGTAGCCAGTGGGTGTAGCCTTCTGGAAGAGTTCTAAACGTTGTAAGGGTTGTGCACTAAGTGCTTGTGGCGTTGTAGCCAGTGAGTGTAGCCTTCTGGAAGGGTTCTAAACGTTGTAAGGGTTGTGCACTAAGTGCTTGTGGCGTTGTAGCCAGTGGGTGTAGCCTTCTGGAAGGGTCCTAAACGTTGTAAGGGTTCTAAACGTTGTAAGGGTTGTGCACTAAGTGCTTGTGGCGTTGTAGCCAGTGGGTGTAGCCTTCTGGAAGGGTTCTAAGCGTTGTAAGGGTTGTGCACTAAGTGCTTGTGGCGTTGTAGCCAGTGGGTGTAGCCTTCTGGAAGGGTTCTAAACGTTGTAAGGGTTCTAAACGTTGTAAGGGTTGTGCACTAAGTGCTTGTGGTGTTGTAGCCAGTGGGTGTAGCCTTCTGGAAGGGTTCTAAACGTTGTAAGGGTTCTAAACGTTGTAAGGGTTGTGCACTAAGTGCTTGTGGCGTTGTAGCCAGTGGGTGTAGCCTTCTGGAAGGGTTCTAAACGTTGTAAGGGTTGTGCACTAAGTGCTTGTGGCGTTGTAGCCAGTGGGTGTAGCCTTCTGGAAGGGTTCTAAACGTTGTAAGGGTTGTGCACCAAGTGCTTGTGGCGTTGTAGCCAGTGGGTGTAGCCTTCTGGAAGGGTTCTAAACGTTGTAAGGGTTGTGCACTAAGTGCTTGTGGCGTTGTAGCCAGTGGGTGTAGCCTTCTGGAAGGGTTCTAAACGTTGTAAGGGTTGTGCACCAAGTGCTTGTGGCGTTGTAGCCAGTGGGTGTAGCCTTCTGGAAGGGTTCTAAACGTTGTAAGGGTTCTAAACGTTGTAAGGGTTGTGCACTAAGTGCTTGTGGCGTTGTAGCCAGTGGGTGTAGCCTTCTGGAAGGGTTCTAAACGTTGTAAGGGTTGTGCACCAAGTGCTTGTGGCGTTGTAGCCAGTGGGTGTAGCCTTCTGGAAGGGTTCTAAACGTTGTAAGGGTTGTGCACTAAGTGCTTGTGGCATTGTAGCCAGTGGGTGTAGCCTTCTGGAAGGGTTCTAAACGTTGTAAGGGTTGTGCACCAAGTGCTTGTGGCGTTGTAGCCAGTGGGTGTAGCCTTCTGGAAGGGTTCTAAACGTTGTAAGGGTTCTAAACGTTGTAAGGGTTGTGCACTAAGTGCTTGTGGCGTTGTAGCCAGTGGGTGTAGCCTTCTGGAAGGGTTCTAAGCGTTGTAAGGGTTGTGCACTAAGTGCTTGTGGCGTTGTAGCCAGTGGGTGTAGCCTTCTGGAAGGGTTCTAAACGTTGTAAGGGTTGCGCACTAGGTGCTTGTGGTGGTGTAGCCAGTGATTATAGTCTTTTGGAAGCATTAATGTTGTACAGACTATGCAGTGTTTAGATGTGACGTTTTAGCAAGTGACTTTAGCCTTCTAGAAGCGTTTTAAACGTTGTAGTGACTGTGCACTAAGTGCAAATGGTGGTGTAGCCAGTGATATCAGCAATCTGGAAGCGTTATAAACTTTGTAAAATATCAATATACATTTAAGGCCACTCATGAATGGCATAGGCAAGGGACAGTGACACTTTCCTATCGAGCAAGACAATGCCCTAGAGAGGGACTATTTATACATATGATCAGCGCCCAAGCTGTACTAGTCATTGTTTAGAGAATGCTATCTATTTATATTAGTGTGATTTATTGTAGTTATGTATAAGATCTTGTGTAGTTTTTGATAACGATGACTTTTTTCCCATCCTCCTACTTTCCTTCATATTTCTTTTACTTTTGTGTTTATATTTTTGATGTTATACATAGTTTTTTTTTTTGCGTATATCAAATCGGTATTTTCATAATATTAAAGCAATTTACGCTTATCTTACACATTATTTTCCTCTCCCAGTGAACAAATATAGTAAACCATTTACCTGTTCAGTAAAACTAATATATATCACACCTAAAATAAGAATATTCGGATAAATAATCTTGTACTATCACACATTGCTAGGTTCCTTCATAGTGAAAATTATCTAACAAGAAAAAAACAAAAACAAAAAGAATCTTTTATTGATAAGTCAATATTAAACCCCTTCGGGATAAATAAGAATTACAAAGGAATAAAAAAAAACTAACTGCATAATGTCCTCAACTGATAAGCATTCGACTTACAAACACTTGGAAATACAAACACATCCAACTGAAAATAACAAAGATAAAGAAATACTGTAATAAACAATATTGTATCATGTAATACAGTAAGCAAAACAACATTTATAATAACCTGATATCTATTTCATATGGAACCCAACTATTTGTTGACTTTTGTACCTGGAAATGATAGGGTTTGTATTCAGGTTAGGCCTATGCTAAGCAAAAATTAAAAAAAAAATAATAGGGTTTAGATTCTAGTTAGGTCTATGCTAAGCAAAAATAAAAAATAAAAATTACTTTCAAACAATTCGACTTACAAACAGCTTCTTTGAAGTAATTAAGTTGTATTATGAGGAAAAACCAATAAGAAATTCAGAAGAATAACCTCAGGAGATTAACTATACTCAATTTTTTTCATGAGGCGCATTTGCACCGACTCGCAGCGATGCCCTTTTAGCTCTGAAAAGTTTCCTGCACACTGATTGGTTAGAATTATCTTTTCCAACCAATCAGCGATGAGGAAACTTTCCCGAGCGATAAGGGCACCCCTGCGAGTCTGTGCAAATCTGCCTCGCTAAAAAGAATTGACCTCTCTCTCTCTCTCCCTAAGTATTTTTCATAGTTATTTACAGATATGATTTCTGAAATACTGCGACTTCACTTTCTATAGCCAAGCATGTCTGCCCTTTCTACCAAACTTCAGGGGGTTTAACCTCTTTGAAGACGACCTCTCCACACCTTTGAACGAGAGTCAATAGCGCTTAGACACCTGAATCCTATCGGTAACACGTCATCTCGCTGGAGGAACACTCTTTGCTACCACACTGAAGGTTCGTCCGGTCGATTTCAGTACATCTTCAGCTATACCCGAAGACATTTCCATCAGCTGTTTTTTTTTTCTTTCTTTCTTTCTTTCTTTGTTTTGTGCAGAAGCCGATGAATGATGTTAAGATGTTAACCTTGGCTTTTTTTTTTGTGTTGAATCTATCTTTGGCTATCTATTTGCATGTGTACATTGAAATTTTATATATATATATATATATATATATATGTATATATATATAATTTATTTATATATATTAATGTATTTATTGGTATTTATAAATATATATATATATATATATATATATACTCACGCATATATCGACCTAAAATTATACTCTGAGCTCAAATCAAGACTTATAATTAGTAGCCTCATATAAATGAAAAAAAGAAAAATCCTAAGACATTGTGAAAATAAGTAATTCTTTTTCCTAAAATGAAAATTAAAAAACATATTAATAACAAATCTGAGAAGAAATGCAGCTTAATGAGATTTAAACAATTAAAGCCTGTGGTAATGACATTTACAGATGGATAGAATTCCATCTCGAATCTTTTTTTTTTTTTTTTTGGCTCAAGAATCTAATCTCGCAAAGCAATTAACGATGGAAAGAACCTCTTATTAACTATAAGATCAATACCAACAAAACTGGAATTTCTATTGGAAAAAGAGTTTGTAGTAATAGATTTCCGAATTTTTTTTTTTTTAATTTTGAAAAAAAAAACCTGATTTATGAATTTCAACTTTATCAAAAAGATATTGAAAAAGGGGACTTATGAATTTCTACAAGGTTTTTTTAGATTTTATTAATTTAAACTTTCTTAAAAAGATCTTGAAAATTTTTTTTTTATATATTTCTAGATAGTTTTTTTTACATGTTGAACAATTGGATATTCATATTTACTTCATCAGTGAGTTACTAAGCAATATTAATGAATATAATTCTAATTTGAACTAAATAAACTAAAGATACCATTGATAATAAAAATATATAATTTTTGAGTCTAAAAATCTTTACGCAAATAAGAAACTTTTTTTTTTTTTTTTTACAAGATGGAAATTAACAATCCCGCAAAAATGTTCGCCGAAATGACATTAAAAGGATGAAATATAATATTTAGTATTGAAAAGTTTGTATACAGTATACAAATTGTTTGAAGATACTTTTGAATAAAATTCAATTTCTCCTTATTTAACAGCCATTCACAGCAGTAATAGGAAAAATGGTGAAGATAAATTGAATTAGAGTACAAACTTTAATTCATTTATTTTTTATCTTTAGTTTTCGAACGCGAAAGATTTAAGTTTGGTGTGGGAGACAGAAATGAATTAAGTTTTTTTTTCTTTCTTTTTAAACATTAAAGTGCGTGTTATAAAGCATGTTATTTCTTCACCAGTTCTATCCCTTCCTTATTTCATATAATTATCACCTCCGCCACCGAAG
>NC_090752.1:63287801-63292801 GCF_036898095.1 Palaemon carinicauda | reverse complement strand
AGTTGTCTCCATTTTGAGCTTTTCAATCAATACTTCTCCATTCATCAACTCCTACTTCACGCTTCGTAGTCCTCTGCCATGTAGGCCTGAGTCTTCCAGCTCCTCTAGTGCCTTGTGAAGCCTCGCTGAACATGTGGTTGATTAATCTCTCTCAGGGAGTGCGAAGAGCATGCCCAAACCATCTCCATCTTAATCTCACCATGATCTCATCCACATATGACACTCGAGTAATCTGTCTTATAGTTTAATTTCTAATCCAGCCATCTCTCTTATTGCCTTGTAGAACCCAGTTGAAAGTTTGGTGAGCTAATTTCCTTTGAGGAATGCGAAGAGCATGCCCAAACCATCTCCATCTACCCCTCACCATGATCTCATTCACAAATGGCACTTGAGTAATCTCTTTTATAGTTTCATTTCTAATCTTGTCCTACCATATCAATTTTCTTAAATATCCTAAATGAAAAAAGAATGTGTTGAGAAATCCTGTCCTACCATATCATATTGCTTAAATATACTAAATAAAAAAAGAATGTGTTGAGAGAAAACTCGTATATGACTGTGATATTTCTTTCATTTTATTCTTTACCTTTTGGTGTAAAAGCCGTGTAAATCTCGGGAGGTTTTAAAGCCAATTAGCAGAGGGAAACACGAGATTGAACTTTGGGAAACGTTCTCACTTGTATCTTTATTGCCTTTCTCTCTCTCTCTCTCTCTCTCTCTCTCTCTCTCTCTCTCTCTCTCTCTCTCTCTCTCTCTGTATGTATATACAGTATGGGTTTTATATATATATATATATACACAAATACGCACATATACAGATGTGTGTGTTTTTGTAAGTCACTATATATACAAACAATTTATATATATATATATATATATATATATATATATATATATATATACATATATACAGTGTATATATATATATATATATATATATATATATATATATACACACATACATATACATATATATATTAAATATATATAAATATATGTATGTATATACATGTGTATATACATATACATACACATATTTGTTTTACTTTACACCTTGAAGAGGGCCAATGTGCATTGGTCGAAATACAGTGATTTATTTATATTTCCTTTGTTTTCTTTTATGGACCTTTTTGAAGAAACGTGTCAAACTGTTCGATTACAGTTATGAGTAAGACATACATATACATATATAGTACACATATATATACATGTGTATATGTATATCATCATCATCAGCCGTAACTAATCCACTGCAGGACAACGTCCTCAGACATATCCTTCAACTAGCATCTGTTTATGGCCTTTCCATGCTAGTTTATACCAGTAAATTGGCTTAATTCGTCAATCCATCGTCTTCTCTTCCTTCTACTGCATGTGCATATATATCTGCTTTATAAGTATATATCATATATATATGTAATAGAAATAAATTCGAAGGATTTTCAATAATGTTATAATTTTTGCGAATAAAGAAAGAAAAGAAGAGTTAATAATTGGAAGAGAAAGGGAAGCAATTAAATAGTAAAAAAAAGTGGTAATATGTGATCATAATTAAGATAAAGAATTTAATTAATTCAAAGGAAAAAGTTATGAACTTTAAATGACAAAACAAAGAATTTAATCGATATTAATATCCATTTTGATATTGGGTTAAAGACGAAAAGAAATTTCAATTAGATGGAAGGTTTTCTTTTATTATTTCTCTTAATAATTTTATAATTTCTCTTTGTATTTCTTTTATTTTACATAAAAAATGTGAAAAGGTCTGGCAATAACGTTAACTTGAAATGATTTTTAAACGACGAATCTTTCTTTGTTAAGCAATAAAATTCTGAAGAATTGGAAAAGAAATTAATTTTGTCTAATGAAACGGATCAATTTCCCGACAGAAGTTCTGTCTCTCCGCAAGAATTATTCTTTGTGATGATTATTCAAAAACAAAGCCAAAAAAAAAAATTTATATACCATTTGGTGTAACAATAAATTAGAGGAACATTCAGTACAGCGCAGACCTCCGCCGAGGCAACTTATTTCTCGACATTTTGCTCGACCTTGACCTTTGACCTTAACATGTATTAATTGGTGTGGATTTTCATACACTCAAATAGGAACCAAATTTAAACAGTGACAACGATGTCCAAATTTATGGTTTGATTACGTGAATTGGACATTTTGCTTGACCGTGACCTTGACATTTGACCTTGACCTTTGACCTTGACCTTTGACCTTGACCTTTCAAAATTTATTTTTTTTCCAGATTTTTGCAAAACAGTCAATTCTTGTACGTTTCAGTACTCTACAATTAGAATTGTGGCCTGGAAGGTGTTCACAAACAAACCAACACACGCACACACAAACATACAAACACATAAACAGGGGGTAAAATATAACCTCCTTTCTACTTCGTTGGCGGAGGTGATAAACCCTCCAATCAATCCCTTCTGTCTGTATTTAACTCTTGCTAAGATAGAAATGCGTTCTGCAAGTGCTTCATACATGCACGTATACTGTAAACGGTACTGCTGTTTAATAATATCACTTGTGCTTCCATGCATTTATATTAAACCAACCTGAGTAAGCTTGCTAACTCATGTTTTATTTTGTTTTAAATTTTTGTGACGGAGTTGCTCGCAAGTCCTTGTATATAAGCTCAATGTCTGTTTAATAAAGTTAAACTACATTCCTCCTGCCTCTCTTTTACAACCTAGCCTAAGATACAAGAAACTGTTATTTCTATACCTGACATTTAAATACAAAATACATTTCATTGAAAGTTTTCGTAACGCATTAAAAGTCAAATTCTTCTTTGAATAGTGGAAACTGTTTACTCTATTTCATTTCAGGCTGGTTTATACCATTGGGTAGTGTCATAGCCTTCTTAACCATGATCATCCACTGTCTTGGATTGGAGAGCTCTTGCTTGAGGGTACACTCGAGCATAATATTCTATTTATTTCTTTACCTCTTTTTTTAAGTTGTTATAGTTTATATATGAATAAATTTGATTCAATATTGTTATTCTTCGACTATTCTATTTTGATTGCATATTACTTCTCTTGTTTATTTATTTCCTTGTTTCCTCTCCTTACTATGCTGATTTACCTTGTTGGAGCTCTTGGGCTTATAGCATCTTGCTTCTCCAACTAGGGTTATAGCTTGGCTTGTAATAATAAAAATAATGATTAAGTTTGATTCCCATTTACACTTGCTCTCGACTCCCTCTTATGTGCGATGATGGCTAAATTTCTATAATGATTCTATATATGATAATCTTAATTCTCGGAAGTCTCTTCGTTGTGGAAAAATATCGCAAATAGAATTGAGTTTAAATCATGGTTCTAAGAATAACTATTTCTACTGATATTCTGGTATCATTATCATGACTTTTTATAAAATACTAGTGTACGAGACCCGTCAAAATGATTGGCTAAATATTTAGATATGCGCGTACACTCATACGAATCACTCCCCCTCTCACCATGGTATGACTATTCCGTCTCCCCCGTACCAGAGGGACGGGGAGAGCTGTATATATGTATACGTATACATATATATACATGTGTAAATATATGTGTACTGTATATATCATTATTGTTATTATTATTGTTACTGTTATTATTATTATTATTATTATTATTATTATGCTATAAGCTTTTAGAAGTATGCATATATATGTACATATATAAATGTTTATATATGTATATACACAAACATATATATACACATATATACATATATATATACATATATATACATACATATATATATATATGTATATATATACATATATATAAATACATATATATGTATATATACATATATATATATATATATATATATATATATATATATATATATATATATACACTTATACATTTATATATATTCACATATATACATATATGTACATATATATACACATATATATACACACATATATAAATATATATATATATATATATATATATATATATATATATATATATATACATATATATATATATGAGAGAGAGAGAGAGAGAGAGAGAGAGAGAGAGAGAGAGAGAGAGAGACTTGCTCTTTATTATTTGAGGCATAAATAAAAATTTGATCTTAGTCCTTCAAAATTCCTCTTATATGGTATAGGTAAAAAGACCACATTAAATTCCACTCAGGTTGAATGATGCAATTAGATTATTTTCGTGAAAAATTTTAAAACTAAATTTCAAGATAAACTAGTTTATAGACTAGTCTTTTGAGCTTTCTTATACTATTTTCGCTTCCATTAGTCCGAAATTGCTAGTTTTCTCTTCATGTGCAGTCTTCTTTTTTTTATGCCTATGACGTTATCCGAGTCTCCGTTCACTGGCCACCCAGCAGTCAGGAGTACCTATCTATAAAACTTCAAGAGAATCTTAATAAATGAAAATGTAATAATTGAAGTCTTTTTAGTAAACCCAACATTAGAATATGATTAGAATAATTTCAATTGTTATACAGAATCTTAAACACTTATTTTTTTTCCTTCCCGTGTGCTGTATATCAATTAGTTGGCAGTTTCGATAGTCATGCCGTCTATTATCGGAGAGTCCATTATCGATGTAGGGAATGATTAAAGTCTACATGACAGTCATTAATTTTATCATATGAGATGAAATATACTCATACAATAAAACAGTGGATCAAATTAAATAAATTTGTAAGTCCTTAAATTTATGTAGATTTTTAACTCTCGCCAAAATGACAAAAAGTTAGTGTCCAACAGCATTTCTCCCCTACAATATATAAATTCAATTGCCCAAATAGTTGTTTCGCTCCGTTGCCAATAGATGGTGCTGGGAACCTGTTTATGGTAAAAATTATAAAGTATCTTCATTTTTCTTATGAGAAATACAAAGGATTGAACACTGGTCGTGTGGTTAGGTGAATACAAAAGGGACAATACAGTACCAACATCCACTGTTATCTGAATACCCAAGCAATTACATATTGAATCATCATCATCATCATCATCATCTCTT
>NC_090752.1:63277801-63280301 GCF_036898095.1 Palaemon carinicauda | reverse complement strand
AACCAACCTTACTAGTTATAACGCCAGGGGAGTCAAGCCCCCCTGACACTTGCACGCATTCGTGGCACGCACTGGCACGCATTGATGCGCGAACTCGCGTGAACGAGCCGTGAAAATGTCGCGAACAGTGCGGGAACTCGCGTACCAATGCGTGCCATGCGGGCCCAAAACTTTGAAATGTTTAAAGTTTGTGGCACGCATTGGCACGCACTAAATGGCCGTGAAATAGTCGTGAACGATGCGCCAACTGGAGTGAACTGGAGTGAACAGTGCGGGAACTGGCGTGAACTGGAGTGAACGATGCTGGAAGTGGCGTGAACTTTATAATGAAGAGAAACAAAAAGGAAACGAAAATATTAATGAAAAGGAAAGAAAAATAAACCTAATAAACTTTTATATTTGCTCTTTTAATGTGAAAAAAAATGATATCTTATTTCAAACTATTTCTATAACTTTATAATGAAGAGAAACAAAAAGGAAACGAAAAAATTAATGAAAAGGAAAGAAAAATAAACCTAATAAATTTTTATATTTGCTGTTTTAATGTGAAACAAAATTATATCTTATTTCAAACTATTTCTATAACTTTATAATGAAGAGAAACAAAAAGGAAACGAAAAAATTAATGGAAAGGAAAGAAAAATAAACCTAATAAATTTTCATATTTGCTGTTTTAATGTGAAAAAAAAAATTATATCTTATTTCAAACTATTTTTATAACTTTATAATGAAGAGAAACAAAAAGGAAACGAAAAAATTTATGAAAAGGAAAGAAAAATAAACCTAATAAATTTTTATATTTGCTGTTTGAATGTAAAAATAAAATGTCTTATTTCAAACTATTTCTATAACTTTATAATGAAGAGAAACAAAAAGGAAACGAAAAAAAATAATGAAAAGGAAAGAAAAATATAAACCTAATAATTGTTTATATTTGCTGTTTGAATGTAAAAATAAAATGATGTCTTATTTCATGCACACACTTATTTTCCTCTATTACCAATCAAGACCCAAAACTTTTGTTTTAAATAAAAATGAACTGAAAAATAAACCCAAGAAATTTTTAAGTTTACTGTTTGAATGTAAAAATAAAATGATGTTTTATTTCATCAACATACTTATTCTTCTTTATTACCTTAAAATGAAGGGCAAAACAAATTTTTTCTGTTTGCTGTTTTAATGTAAAAATAAAATGATTTCTTATTTCAACACACTTTTTTTCTCTATTACCTTAAAATCAACAGCCTAAAAACTTTTCATGTTTGCTGCTTTTAATGTTAAAATAAAATGCTTTCTTAATACTTGTACATATTTTATGTCTGCTATTTATATGAAAATCAAATGCTTTCTTATTGAAACAAAAATAAAGGGCAACAAAAAATACAAACGAAAAAGATACGTTTCTTCTCCTCAATGCAATGGTGTCTCTGACAGAAAGCATTGTTGTCTCTTCCGAAGCCAATCCAAGAATGTCCTCGGGTTGGAGAAGCCCCGTTTTTATATGGAGTGGCCAATTCGTGAACTGGCGTGAACTGGCGTGAACGATGCGGAAACGATGCGGAATGATGAGGGAACTCGCGTGAACGTGTCGTGAACTTCTTGTGAACTATGCGTGCCAATTCGTGCCATCGCCTGAACGTCGCGTGAACGTCGCGTGAACGATGCGCGAACTGGAGTGAACTGGTCGTGAACAGTGCGGGAAAAACACCAGTGCGTGGCAAAAATGCGCGCAAGTGTCAGGCAGGCTTCAGTGTATACGAGGTCCAAGCAATTACCAGATCTGTGAGTAGCTTCATTTATGATTTGCTCACAGCCTGATTCAGAGGCAAAGTCTAAAGCTCTTAAGCCATGGCGATCGGTAGGAGAGATAGAACTTAACCACTCCCTATGGTGTGCATTAAAATCACCAACAAAGACAAAAGAAGCCTTTCTATCATCTTCTTGTATCTTAGCCATAATGGTAAGAAGACAATCGAAGATAGAATCCTCCATGTCTGGATTACGGTAGATCGAACACAAATAAAAGTTATGCCTGGCACAAACTTTTATTACTTGAATCTCATGACATCCACTGATAAGATATTCAGGGAAATTCTCTCTCTCTCTCTCTCTCTCTCTCTCTCTCTCTCTCTCTCTCTCTCGCTCCTGTAGGATATCCATAGACATTCATAGACGTTTATAATAAATCTGAGGACTCTACAAAAAAAAAAAGTCATAATTTATCATATCAAGTAACCAGATACAAAACAGAGCTAAGGTCAGCATTTATGGGTTTTAAATAAAAAAAAATGCATAATTTGACCAGTAACTAGACCTACTGATTAATTATACACTTGAAACGAACGTAAATTCAATCCGTAAAAATATACTGTTCTCAGCCGTATTTCAGTAAAATACAGGCGACCGTAAACTTTTACCCTACTTTGTAATTATCTTTCACGTATTGGTAACCGTAATATCAATCCTTTACATCAATATATCCGTTTTGAAAATGGCAAAT
>NC_090752.1:63259697-63264801 GCF_036898095.1 Palaemon carinicauda | reverse complement strand
TGTGTTTGTGTGTGTGTTTGTGTGTGTGTATGTATATATATAGATTTGTGTGTTATGACTAGCAGTAAAATCCTGTCTCATTCTGTTGTTTTATTTCGATACGAGTGTAAGCAAGTCATAATTACTATGAATCGATGAAAAAAATAACTTCCATGTTAAAGGTATAACTGTCACATAACGTAACACAGACGACTGGCTCCTACATGAAGTAATACTGCCTTGTAGCTAATCTGAAAACTCATTATCTCGAATAACTTATGTTACTGTATTAACTTTACCTGACTTTCACAGACCTTTGTTCTTCAATGTCTAATTTCATGGAATTATCATTTATCAAGAAATAGCCTTCCTAAGTACATTAATTTTTCTTACCTATTGACCTATTTGTTAATAGATTTATTTATACATTTCATCATATCCTCCTCTTACGCTTATTGACGCAAAGGGCCTCGGTCAGATTTCGCCAGTCGTCTCTATCTTGAGCTTTTAAATCCATACACCTCCATTCATTATCTCCTACTTCACGCTTCATAGTCCTCAGCCCTGTAGGCCTGAGTCTTCTAACTCTATAAGTGCCTCATGGAGCCCATTCATCTACTATTTATTCCTACCAATATTCTAGGTGGTTTCTATCTTGGACTATAAAAGGACATTAACATCCATTTAGCAATCCAAACGCATTCATAATTATAACTTAAGAACACTGAATATTTCTTTACCATAATATAACGAATAAACTTATGACTGTGACTGCTGCATTAACTACCTGTTAAAAGTTGGGTTAATGTTCATGAGAATGGAAAATGTTAAGGTTACTTTCACATTCACACCCAAACTGCGATATCATTAGATGAACTTGTCAATAAAATCTATAACGCTACAAAGAAAACGAATCGGCGACATAATCCCCCTTACCCTAACCACCTAAATATTATGATACATATCTTTATAAGCTTACGATAGAAAGGGATTTCAAAGCAGAAGTTTTATTATTATTATTATTATTATTATTATTATTATTATTATTATTATTATTATTATTATTATTATTATTATTATTATTATTATTATTATTATTGTTGTTGTTGTTGTTCATTTTATTATTATTTATTTTATTATTATTATTATTATTATTATTATTATTATTATTATTATTATTATTATTATTATTCATTTTATTATTATTATTATTATTATTATTCATTTTATTATTATTATTATTATTAGATCATCTTAAAGTAAAATTTTGTAATAGTCTTGGCACTGGTAGTAATTTTTTGGATAAAAATTTGGAAACGGGAAAAAAACTATACCCAATTTATTTTGCATAGGAGAGAGAAGAGAACTACCTTGTAAATCAAGGCTTTCGCTTATTGAAGTGTTTTGGGATCTAGTACCTTCCAAAAAAGCGACCATAATCGATGAAGTCAACATTTAACATTACGATACTGAAAGGGAATTTCAAATAGAATATAATTACTGCATGGTCTCTTTTATCGTAGCCATAATACAGCAATAATACTGACAAACAAATATATTTCCTCTGGAAATTATTTCGTATCAGCTACCTCCCTGGTGTTATCAACATTATCATCTTCTACGCATAATGACGCAAAGGGGCTCGGTTAGATTTCGCCAGTCGTCTCCACTCTGAGCTTTTCAATCAATACTTCTGAATTCATCAACTCCTACTTCACGCTTCGTTGTCCTCAGCCATGTAGGTCTGAGTATTCCAGCTCTTCTAGTGCCTTGTGAAGCCCAGCTTGAACGTGTGGTTAATTAATCTCTCTTGGGGAGTGCGAAGAGCATGCCCAAACCATCTCCATCTACATCTCACCATGATCCATCCACATATGACACTCGAGTAATCTGTCTTACTGTATAGTTTCATTTCTAACCCAGCCATCTCTCTTAGTTCCTTGTAGAACCCAGTTGAAAGTTTGGTGAGCTAATTTCCTTTGAGGAATGCGAAGAGCATGCCCAAACCATCTCCATCTACCCATCACCATGATCTCATTCACAAATGGCACTTGAGTAATCTCTTTTATAGTTTCATTTCTAATCTTGTCCTACCATATCAATTTTCTTAAATATCCTAATGAAAAAAGAATGTGTTGAGAAATCCTGTCCTACCATATCATATTGCTTAAATATACTAAATAATAAAAGAATGTGTTGAGAGAAAAATCGTATATGACTGTGATATTTCTTTCATTTTATTCTTTACCTTTTGGTGTAAAAGCCGTGTAAATCTCGGGAGGTTTTAAAGCCAATTAGCAGAGGGAAACACGAGATTGAACTTTGGGAAACGTTCTCACTTGTATCTTTATTGCCTTCTCTCTCTCTCTCTCTCTCTCTCTCTCTCTCTCTCTCTCTCTCTCTCTCTCTCTCTCTCTCTCTCTCTCTCTCTCTCTCTGTATGTATATACAGTATGGGTTTTTATATATACATATATACACAAATACGCACATATACAGATATGTGGTGTGTTTTTGTAAGTCACTATATATACAAACAATTTATTTATATATATACATATATATATATATATATATATATATATATATATATAATATATATATATATATATATATATACATATATACAGTGTATATATATATATATATATATATATATATATATATATATATATATATATACATATACAGTGTATATATATATATATATATATATATATATATATATATATATATATATATATATATATATATATACACACATATACATATACATATATATAATATTAAATATGTATAAAAATATGTATGTATATACATGTGTATATACATATACATACACATATTTGTTTACTTTACACCTTGAAGAGGGCCAATGTGCATTGGTCGAAATATAGTGATTTATTTATATTTCCTTTGTTTATATTATGGACCTTTCTGAAGAAAACGTGTCAAACTGTTCGATTACAGTTATAAGTAAGACATATATATACATATATAGTACACTTATATATACATGTGTATATGTATATCATCATCATCAGCCGTAATTAACCCACTGCAGGAAAACGTCCTCAGACATATCCTTCAACTAGCATGCCTTTCCATGCTAGTTTATACCAGTAAATTGTCTTAATTCGTCAATCCATCGTCTTCTCTTCCTTCTACTGCATGTCCATATATATCTGCACAATATATATATATATATATATATATATATATAATATATATATATATATATATATATATATATATATATATAATATATATATATAATAAATATATATATATTATATATTATATATATATATATATGTGTGTGTATATATATATATATATATATATATATATATATATATATATATATATATATATATATATATATATATATATATATATATATATATATATATATATTACAGGAGCCGTAATAGAAATAAATTCGAAGTATTTTCAATAAAGTTTTTAATTTTTGCGAATAAAGAAAGAAAAGAAGAGTTAATAATTGGAAGAGAAAGGGAAGCAATTAAGTAGTAAAAAAAGTGGTAATATGTGATCATAATTAAGATAAAGAATTTAATCAATTCAAAGGAAAAAGTTATGAACTTTAAATGACCAGACAAAGAATTTAATCGATATTAATATCCATTTTGATATACTGGTAAAAGACAAAAAGAAATTTCAATTAGATGGAAGGTTTTCTTTTATTATTTCTCTTAATAATTTTATCATTTCTCTTTATATTTCTTTTATTTTACATAAAAACGTGAAAAGGTCTGGCAATAACGTTAACTTAAAATGATTTTTAAACGACGCATCTTTCTTGTTAAGCAATAAAATTCTGATGAATTAGAAAGGAAAGTAATTTTGTCAAATGAAACGGATCAATTTCCCGACAGAAGTTCTCTCTCCCCGCAAGAATTATTCTTTGTGATGATTATCTAAAAACAAAGCCAAAATAAAAAAAAAAATCTTGCATACTATTTGGTGTAACAATAAATTAGAGTAGTAATCGGTAGATCGCAGACCTCCGCTGTGTCAGCTTATTTCTCGACCTTTTGCTCGACCTTGACCTTGACCTTTGACCTTGACCTTTGACCTTAACATGTATTAATTAGGCGTGGATTTTCATACACTCAAATAGGAACCAAATTTAAACTAGTGACAACGATGTCCAATTTATGGTTTGATTACGTGAATTGGACATTTTGGCTTGACCGTGACCTTGATCTTTGACCTTCCAAAATTTATTTTTTTTTTCCAGATTTTTGCAAAACTGTCAATTCTTGTACGTTTCAGTACTCTACGATTAGAATTGTGGCCAGGAAGTTGTTCACAAACAAACCAACACACGCACACACAAACATACAAACGCATAAACAGGGGGTAAAACATAACCTTTTTCCTACTACATTGGCGGAGCTGATAAACCCTCTAATCAATCCCTTCGGTCTCTATTTTAAGATAGAAATGCGTTCTGCAAGTGCTTCATACACGCATGTACATTGTAAACGATGCCTTTTAGTCTGATCGCTTGCGCTTCCATACATTTATATCATACCAACCTGAGTAAGCTTGCTAGCTCATTTTTTATTTTGTTTTGAATTTTTGTGTTGGTCTTGCTCGTATGTGCTTGTATATAAGCTCAATGTCTATTTAATAAAGTTAAACTGCATTCCTCTTGCCTCTCTTTTACAACCTAGCTTAAGATACAAGAAACTATCAGTTATTTCTATATCTGACAATATTTAAATCCAAAATACTTTAAATTGAAAGTTTTCGTAACGCATTAAAAGTAAAATTCTTCTTTGAATAGTGGAAACTGCTTACTCTATTTCATTTCAGGCTGATTTACACCCTTGAGTAGTGTCATAGCCTTCTTAACCATGGTCATCCACTGTCTTGGATTGAGTGCTCTTGTTTGAGGGTACACTCGAGCACAATATTCTATTTATTTCTTTACCTCTTTTTTTAAGTTGTTATAGTTTATATATGAGAAAAAAATAATTCAATGTTGATATTCTTCGACTATTCTATTTGATTGCTTATTACTTCTCTTGTTTATTTATTTCCTTGTTTCCTCTCCTAACTATGCTGATTTTCCTTGTTGAAGCCCTTGGGCTTAT
>NC_090752.1:63244697-63254697 GCF_036898095.1 Palaemon carinicauda | reverse complement strand
AGTCCTTAAATTTATTTCGAATTTTAACTCGTGCAGATATTACAAAAAGTAATATCGTCCAACAGCATTTCTCCCCTACAGTTTAGAAATTCAATTGCCCATTAGCTGTTTCACTCCGTTGCCAATAGATGGTGCTGGGAACTTGTTTATACTGAAAGTAATCAAGAATTTTTTTTTTCACGAGGAATACGAAGGAATGAACACTGGTCGTGTGGTTAGGTTAACACAGAAGGGATAATACATTACCAATATCCACTGTTATCTGAATACCCAAGCAATTACATATTAATCATCATCATCATATATGCTTACAAATAGGTTAATTTAGATCCAAGTAATTATCATCATCGTAGGAAATTGATTCATTATCCGTTTATTTGTTTATTTACTCATATTTCTTATAATATCCTCTATTACACTTAATTTATATAATCCATAATTACATCTTATGTATTTATAATAAGAGTAATTGATCATGAAAGTACATGATTATGTATTTATTTGCTATGTTGGGGACAGATAAATTACACAATTTTTCTATTTCCTTTTGATTTTATTGAGAAAGTGTGAAGTACAACCACCTCTCTCTCTCTCTCTCTCTCTCTCTCTCTCTCTCTCTCTCTCTCTCTCTCTCTCTCTCTCTCTCTCTCTCTCTCTCTCTCTCTATGAAATATAACTTATTCATGAATACAGATATAATTACTATAAATTTCTGTTAATAGTATATTCAGGGAAATTTTTCTCTCTCTCTCTCTCTCTCCTCTCTCTCTCTCTCTCTCTCTCTCCTCTCTCTCTCTCTCTCTCCTCTCTCTCCTCTCTCTCTCTCTCTCTCTCTCTCCTGAAGGAAATCCATAGACATTCATGGACGTTTGTATTAAATCTGAGTACTCAATTAACACAAAGACATAGCTATTATCTATAAAATCAATAATCAGAATAAATGCTAAGAAAATAAATGAACCGGATACCAAACAAAGCCAAGGTTAGAATTTTTGATTTTCTAAATAAAAAGAAATGCATATTTTGACCAGTAACTAGACCCACTGGTTAAGTATGTACTTAAAAAAACTAATTTTTTTACGTAAAAATATACTGTTCTCAGTCGTATTTCAGTAAAATACTGACAGTAAATGTTACCCTACTTTGTAATTATCTTTCACGTATTGGCGACCGTAATATTGATCCTTTACATCAATATATCCGTTTAAAAACGGAAAATGTCTGGCAACAATTGATCCATGATTTTTATAGTTTTTACGAAAAAAAATTTGGTAGTATATTTAAAAAAAAAAAAAGAGACTTTATTTTAATCCGTAAAAATGTAATGTTCTCAGTCGTATTTAAGTAAAATACAGACGACAGTAAATTTTACCTATTTTATCATCTTTTACGTATTGGTGACTGTACTATCAATCCTTTACATCAATATATCTGCTTTTCAAACGGTAAATGCCTGGTAACATTTAATCCATGATTTTTGCAGTTTTTACGGCAATTCTTTATATTAATATATTAAAAAAACCGTAATTTTAATCCGTAAAAATACTGGTCTCAGCCGTATTTCGGTAAAATACAGACGACAGTAAATTTTACCCATTTTATTTTTATCTTTTACGTATTGGTGACCGTAATATCAATCATTTACATCAATATATCTTTCTTAAACGGCAAATACCTGGCAACCTTAAATCCATGATTTTGAAAGTTGTTCACTTCAATTCTTTTTTAACAGTATAGGCCTACTTATGACCTTTTCGTTTCACGGATCATGTTCGGAGATCCCCACCCACCCACTCTGTGGCATTGAAATTCATAATTAATGAGGTAGAGCATTCGTTGCCGCTGAGAGAGAGAGAGAGAGAGAGAGAGAGAGAGAGAGAGAGAGAGGAGAGAGAGAGAGAGAGAGAGAGAGAAGGTAATAAAGAATGAAGCAGTAAAGAAGGATAAAGAAGGAATGGAGAGAGGAACGAAGCGTTGCAAGTCCAGGCAGATTTGAGGTTCATTTAATTTCCTCCTGTACTATACATTTATTATTATTATTATTATTATTATTATTATTATTATTACTACTACTTTTGTTGTTGTTGTTGTTGTTGTTGTTGTTATTATCGTTGCCATTGTCTTGTTTATATTATTATTGTCATTATCATAATTATCATTATCATTATTATCATCATTATTATTTGCATTATCATTATTATCCTTATCATTATCACGATCATTATTTTCTTACAACATCACCGTTGACATTTTCCTATTAAGACTTATATCTAAAAAGACACGTTCAACCTATTTTGACCTTAACCCTGAAAGCGAAATACCCACGCACATTAATCATATCAATATAAATCTCACCTAATTCCAATCTCTAAACGTATTAATTTTGACATGCATAATGCAAATGATATTTCTAGCATTTAGCAATAGAGTTGAATTAATTATATCTTCGCAGTAATTCTCTATATGTATCAATTTTGATATGCATAAAGCAAATTTTATTTCTAGCATTTAGCAATAGAGTTGAATAATTATATCTTCTAAATATTATAGAATCATGTCTTTAATACCGTTTATCGTGATGGTGTGAAGGTGTTGTTATTGTATAAGTTATGGGTTATCTGGTCCAGAGATAATTCCTTTTGAGTGTTCATTTATATTGTGTTATGAATGTTATCAATCATATTAAAAAGGAATATTTATTCTAAAGATTAGAGAATGGGTCTCTCTCTCTCTCTCTCTCTCTCTCTCTCTCTCTCTCACTCTCTCTCTCCTCTCTCTCTCTCTCTCTCTCGTTAATTATATTTACAGACCATTTAATGTATATTTATGAACTACTCTCCTAATTGGTTATATTCTATCACACACTACACAGCTTACGTAGATTGATGTACTGTATGTATATATATATATATATATATATATATATATATATATATATATATATATATATATATATATATATATATGTATGTATGTATGTACTAAACACGCACGCACGAGCACGCACACACACACACACACATATATATATATATATATATATATATATATATATATATTATATATATATATATATATATATATATATATATATTATGTACACACATATATACATATATTTATATATATATATATATATATATATATATAATATATATATATAATATATATATATATATATATATATATATATATATATATATTTTCGTGCTACTGTTATAAGCACACATTGAGTATGTGTTGTTTCAGATGTATGTAAATGGATAACAGAATACATCTTATTAGCTTTAAAGTATTTATTCTATAAAAACAACAGAGTTAAACATCTCCATCACTGGAGGAAGCTGGGTGGTCAGATGACCAATTCTGGTGAAGTATAGATATGAACTGACTAACTTATCGATATCACAGATATCGTATGCTTAGTTTATATTAGACTCCTCACAAACTCGGAAGACACCTGCATCCGGTGACGTCACAAACTTTCACACGCTGAGACAATGTGTTGACGTTTAAGAAGAAAGTCACATTGTCGAGGTTTGCATTGTATGTCCTGTTTATGATTTGAATGACTACAGCAAGTCCCACGGCTAGCTCCTTCATCCTAACATGACATATTAACGTCATGTGTTTTAAACATGTAATATTAACTATTCTAATTATTACATAAGCTCGGCCAGCTATTTCAATTTTTCCACAAAAATTTAACAAGCCAAAACATGGTTACTAGGTGTGACTGGACATATGTATTATTCTTTGTTTAACTTTAGCCATAATCAACCGAGGACGAATGTCCAAATAGGCACATTAAAAAATAATAACAATAATGCATATGAAAAAGATATTACCAAAGCAAAAAGAAAAATGCATTATAAAACAAAGATCATATATATGGTACATTGCTAGCAAATGATTATATGGTACCAAAAAAAAAAAAAAAACTACTGACTTATATATGATTCGGTAACTTGTTAAAGAATAATTGTTATCTTTGTCAGAAACATAATACTCAATTTTTTAGTGCACAAACACGAATTCCTGGTACGTACACGTACCACGGTTTCGTACATATATATATATATATTTATATATATAGGGCTGATATATTTTATTAGATGCCCATAGATTCTGTTATATATTTTTTTTTCTCTTTTCTTTTTTTAACATTCCGGCTTATATATTTATATTAGATGCCGAGAGAAAAAAGGATTTATATCTTTTTTTTTTTTTTTTTTTTTTTTTTTTTTTTTTTAAATGTTGTTTTAAATGTATTTTTAACAATGCAAAATGTAGAAAATTTCTTCAATTACATATTACTAGCGTACTAACAGCTTTTCTTACAAACACTTCCCGACAATTTACTCCTTTAGCGAATGAGGTGGCCACTCAAACGGCTTTGAATTGAATCAAGTAGGGAGTATTGTCGGGACTAGGCGAATCGTTCCTTTGTAGCTGCATGCTGTGCCGTAACCTACGCCAAACAAGGATGTTCACGGCGATAAATATCACCACCCGTAAACGGCAATCCTGCTAGTAGTATGTGGTGAAGGATTTCCTTATAAGTCGGTGACAGGTGGTCCCTTTCGGTAAGTTTCATCAACCGCTTTGCCACATGTTTGTTGTGCGGGAGAGGAAGTGCTGGCATTGTAGAGGTCCACGTGAAGTTCGCGAAGTAGGCTCGTTCTCTGATGAGTGTCCGTAGACCAGTCACCATGGAATTCGGGGAAGTCCCGACACAACCATCTGCTGCGACGAAGATGTGGGTGAAGGACTTGGATCCGTCAGGGCATGATACATTGAAGCCGTCCTTGTCGTATCGTATCCACGAGCCATTGTTCAGTCTGCAATTGAACTCATTATTGTCAAAGGGATAAAGCTTATCCAGACAATTTTCACTTGTATGGCAGAGAGCACCGTCTAGCACTATACCTAACTCGCATGAATCCATTAAGTTTTTATGGAATTCAAATGAGTCAGCTGTACATATTTTTCTATCCATTGCGTCTGAACAGTGAGTTAATTGATTTAAGTCTTTAATGACCGTATATGTTTCCTTGTCTGGTGAAATCAATACGTGTCCTGTCAAACTGGATATTACTGGATTTGAGTGATTCGTCATGAAAGTCGGAAATGGTGATATCCTGTAAGATTGCCAGGCATCAGAAGAATCAAAGGGAATTGTAATCCTAATCTTGTTATTATCTACGTTTACTGTAATTAGACTGTAATAAAATTCTAACCTATGTTCGTCTAACAAAGGAACATAGCCTAGTTTATCCCTTCCGTTCTCCAGAATTAACTTTAAGTAACTTATAGGCAACAAATGGGGGCGACAATACACCTTTAGTTGCTAACGTGATAGCTTCTACATAATCCTTGGATTTCTCAATGAAATGTGCAATTCTGTTATGTATGTGATCTATCTTTGAATCATAATACGTTAATGTTGCCAACAAATCCTGTACTTCCATAATTTGAACGATATTATTTGAATGTTCATTTACTAAATCCATAATTTTATTGATTGAAGCTAACTGATTCCTTAGTTCTGACATAATCAATTCATCTTTATGAGTCAAGAACTCAATTTTCTTATTTTGATTACTAATTTTAAGACGATTGGAAATTCCTAAACCTAAACTTGCAACAGACCCAAAGACACTTAATGCAGCATAAATAAACGGATTCCGTCTTTCTTTATGTTCGTGTCCTACAGTCCACATCAAAAGGTCATAAGCCAAAGATCCTGTCTCGCCAGTCTTATTTATCAAGTCATCAGATAGCATCTCTGCAACTTTTAATGTTGATCCAAGCAAACTCTCTGTAGTCAAATGAAAATGTCTTCTATTGCAACTCATCCAATGATGCAGAAAACCTTGAAATGGCGGTTCTTAAGCTAATGACATCATTCTCTTGAAGAAAAATTGCTTGCATATTCACTTCTACAATTACGTTGGTGATGTAACAAAAATGTCTTCTTGTCTTTCAACTATATTGCCATATTTAAAATATATATTTTTAGTTTTAGAGCTCATCCCACACGAGAAAAAATGTCTGAGCGATCAATATCACTCCCAACAACAAAAAATTCATCTTGGAAACCTGTAACGAGAAAAAAGAAAACTTTTAATCACAAAAATAAAAAAAAATTTTCCCTCACTTCTTTTCCTCTCTTTTCTTTTTAATTTCTTATGTGAGCCAATGGTACTATTCTCTCATCCGTGGGTTGGGATACGTTTTGAACTCTAAACCTATTGGCCGTTAATGTTTCCAAATGTTAAATGGGCCTTCAAACTTAGGTGTTAGTTTATAATTGAGCCCTTTTCGTACATTGATTTGAATATATATGTTATCACCCACGGTATATGTTTTAGTTGGTTTCGCTATTTTATCATGATTCCTTTTCATTATGATTTGTGATTCTTCTAAATTCTTTCGAAGGATATCATATCGACTTATACTTGCATTTATACATTCTTTTAAAGGATTTGATAGATTAGTTGTAGGCGTTAATACATGGAAAGGTGTTCTAACTGGGGTACCATACAATGCTTCATGCGGTGACATTTTAATTGATATATGATATGAATGATTCAGAGTATTCAGTGCCGCCAGTATTGCAATATCCCAGTTGGGGTCTGATCCCCCTAGTGTTACCCTCAATATATTCAATATCTTCCTATTTGCTCTTTCCACTAGCCCATACGACTCTGGGTGATATATCATGGTATTTATTTTCTTTATGTTGAGGAATTCACACAATGAGGTAAGAAAGTGATTATTAAATTCACCACCCGAGTCTGAGATTATCATGTGTGGAATTCCATGTTTACAAATGCAACACTCGTAAAACTTCCTAGCGCATTCAATCGCAGTTTTAGTTTTAAGCGCTATTAGTTCTGTATATCGAGTTTAAAGCATCTATAATTACTAAGAGGTGCTTATTTCCTCTGTCTGACTCGTAAAATCCTGTTAACAAATCTAAATGTATTCTTTCAAAGGGTTGATTGGGCACAGGATAAGCTCCTAGGCTGACAGGTGTTTTCGTATGCCCTTTGTTTTCCTGACATGTGCGACAATTAGCTATGTGTCTTTTTATATCTGTAAGCATTGTATGCCAATAAAACAATGATTTGGCTTTCTGTGACATTAATGAGAACCCAGGGTGTCCATGTAATGGATTTGAATGCAACCAATTCAGGACAGTGGAAATAAATGAGCTTGGTACTACTACCTGGTCGTTAGTTACATGTGGTGTATTGCGGGTTTTCCTTGTCACAGTCCTACACAGAATATTATCTTTGATTATATAATTCTGCTGCTTATACTTTATATATTCCTTTTCTTTATGATTGCCTTTCAAAGCATTTATAATTGTTTCTATTTTCTGATCTTTTCTTTGCTCAGTCTGTAACAATTCAGCGCTCCAGCCTAAATCTTCTTGTTCAGATATTGTTTTTACAATAGGCATGGATGTTGATATATCTATTAATTCAGCTAAAGGCTCCGTACAAGATGACACGGGGTTGCGTGATAATGCATCCGCAATGATATTTGCTTTCCCCAGGTAAATACCCGATTCTTTGCGCCAAAATCTTGAATGATCAAATGCCACAGAGTTCGTTTAGGGCTGTGGTTGAAGCCTTTAAAGAACTCTGTTAGTGGTTTGTGGTCAGTAAGAACCTTAACGGGATAACCGTAAATTATGAACTTAAAATGCACTAGAGAATTAACAATAGCTAGCCCTTCCTTGTCTATTGCTGCATACTTACTTTCGGAAGTTCTCAATTTTCGAGAATAGAAAGCTATCGGGAAAAACTGTTTATCATATTGCTGAAGCAATACCCCTCCTACTCCTAGGTCTGAGGCGTCTGTTGCAATGAAGAATTCCTTACCGAAGTCAGGAAATTTTAAGATAGGAGAACTACACAGTTCATCTTTCAAAGTATTAAACGCCTGTTGATGTTGCTCAGACCATATGAAATCTACGCCCCTTCTTCGTAAGATCAGTTAAGGGAGCGGCTATTATTGAATAGTTGCGTATAAAACGCCTGTAATATCCACTACAACCCAGAAATTGCTGTATTCCCCTTGACATTAGTAGGTATGGGAAAATTACGTATAGCCGACACCTTATCATGGACTACTTTAAGACCTTGGCTTGACACCATGAAACCCAAATATATTAATTCTGTTTTGAAAAATTCACACTTACTAATCTTTACCCTTAAGTTATGTTGTCTTAATCTCTGTAGTACTAGTTCTAACTTACGTAGATGTTCTTCTAAAGTGTTGGAAAAGATTACAAGATCATCCATATAGGCATGCAATATATCCCCTAACAAATCTCCAAACACTATGTTAATCATTCTTGTAAATGTTATAGGAGCACAACGTAAACCAAAAGGCATCCGTAAAAATTCATAATGTCCCCCTGGCTGTGCTGAAGGCTGTGTATGGGATACTATCTTCTTCTAATGATATCTGGTGAAAGCCTTTAAGTAAGTCCAAACTGGTAAAATATTTATTCTGACCTAACAAAGACAAAATATCATCAGTACATGGCACTGGGAATCGATCAGGGATCGTTTCCTCGTTTAGACGACGAAAGTCGACGCAGATACGCCATGTTCGATCTTTTTTCGGTACAAACTATTAAAGGAAAATTATAAGGGCTGTTTGATTTTCTAATGACTCCTTCCTCTAACATTTTACCTACTTCATCATTTATTTCATTCTGGAATTTCATAGGGAGTCTGTACGAGGGTACATATATAATTTTTCTGCTTGTCCTTTAACCTTATTTGATGCTCGATCACATCTGTTTTTCCTAAGGATCCCTCCGTAGTGGAAAAGACATCTTGATATTTAGTTAAAAGTTCAAAAATTTTCTGCTGAATTTCTTCGTCTTGAATGTCCTTACTGATTTTATTTTTAATAGATCGCAAAAGGGATTCATCCGCAACTGATTGAGAGTGATTGATTTCAGCAACGGTAAGAATACGATGTCTATAAACTTCTACATCCAAGATATGTTGATTTTTGTGAATTACTAAAGTGTTATTTAAATGATTACAGACTTCGATATTACATTGCTGATGTGAGCCTACTGTATAAATAGCTTGTGTGACAGACAATCCGTTAGTTTTCAAAGTATCGGAAAGGATTAATATTTCAGATCCTGGTAGTGTTTTCTTTATTTGCACTATTAAATTCGAAGGTATGTTTGGTTCGATAGATTGCGTGCAAGATGATATTACGGGTGAACGAGAATTCTGCTGGGTCGCGTATATTATTTCTTTATTAGTGAGACAAGTTATTGGTTCTTCAACGTACGTTACGGTTACATTTGTCGTCTCCTTTTTATCCAAAACTGATTTTAAAGGTATTAGAAGACTTATAGAATTTCCCTTTGATATACACGCCGTGCTTGGCAGGAGCTAAGATAATGTTTTGATTTCCCATAGATGGGTATCCTATAATTACAGCTGGATACATATTAATGTTTTTTACAACAACAAATGTATCGGCAAACGTGCGATTACCGACTCTGAACTGAACATGAGTTATGCCTATGACGTTTAATTCATTATTTCCTATACCTGAAAGTCTAATTCCTGATTTTTCAATCGGAAAGTTCGAAAACAACAAATGATGTGTCTTCAAATCCATAATATTACGTGGACTACCAGAGTCAAAAAATAACGTAAAGGATTTGTGTTCTAATTTTACAGCATATAAGGTTGGCCGTAACTCATTTTGGCTTATTATTGTATGAATTCGTTGCAAATCTACGGGAGCATGCACTGTTTTACTTAATTCGGCCGTGTGTTTCATAGGAAAATCTATTGTCTCACAATTATCTGATAAAACATTAGATTGATTATTCAATACTATTGATGTTGACATGAATGACCTTGACCCAACATCACTCTCTTCCCCTCTAGAGTTAACTATGTGGTATTTGCTTTGCTCTGCACATTCTGAAAATTAGTCTGAC
>NC_090752.1:63178279-63228279 GCF_036898095.1 Palaemon carinicauda | reverse complement strand
ATCACTGGCTACACCACCACAAGCACTTAGTGCACAGCCACTACAACGTTTAAAACGCTTACAGAAGGTTAAGTCACTTGCTAAAACGTCACATCTAAACACTGCACAGTCTGTACAACATTAACGCTTCCAAAAGACTATAATCACTGGCTACACCACCACAAGCACTTAGTGCACAGCCACTACAACGTTTAAAACGCTTACAGAAGGTTAAGTCACTTGCTAAAACGTCACATCTAAACACTGCACAGTCTGTACAACATTAACGCTTCCAAAAGACTATAATCACTGGCTACACCACCATTTGCACTTAGTGCACAGCCACTATAACGTTTAAAACGCTTACAGAAGGTTAAGTCACTTGCTAAAACGTCACATCTAAACACTGCACAGTCTGTACAACATTAACGCTTCCAAAAGACTATAATCACTGGCTACACCACCACAAGCACTTAGTGCACAGCCACTACAACGTTTAAAACGCTTACAGAAGGTTAAGTCACTTGCTAAAACGTCACATCTAAACACTGCACAGTCTGTACAACATTAACGCTTCCAAAAGACTATAATCACTGGCTACACCACCACAAGCACTTAGTGCACAGCCACTATAACGTTTAAAACGCTTACAGAAGGTTAAGTCACTTGCTGAAACGTCACATCTAAACACTGCACAGTCTGTACAACATTAACGCTTCCAAAAGACTATAATCACTGGCTACACCACCACAAGCACTTAGTGCACAGCCACTATAACGTTTAAAACGCTTACAGAAGGTTAAGTCACTTGCTAAAACGTCACATCTAAACACTGCACAGTCTGTACAACATTAACGCTTCCAAAAGACTATAATCACTGGCTACACCACCACAAGCACTTAGTGCACAACCCTTACAACGTTTAGAACCCTTCCAGAAGGCTACACCCACTGGCTACGACGCCACAAGCACTTAGTGCACAACCCTTACAACGTTTAGAACCCTCCCAGAAGGCTACACCCACTGGCTACGACGCCACAAGCACTTAGTGCACAACCCTTACAACGTTTAGAACCCCTCCCAGAAGGCTACACCCACTGGCTACGACGCCACAAGCATTTAGTGCACAACCCTTACAACGTTTAGAACCCCTCCCAGAAGGCTACACCCACTGGCTACGACGCCACAAGCACTTAGTGCACAACCCTTACAACGTTTAGAACCCTCCCAGAAGGCTACACCCACTGGCTACGACGCCACAAGCACTTAGTGCACAACCCTTACAACGTTTAGAACCCTCCCAGAAGGCTACACCCACTGGCTACGACGCCACAAGCACTTAGTGCACAACCCTTACAACGTTTAGAACCCTCCCAGAAGGCTACACCCACTGGCTACGACGCCACAAGCACTTAGTGCACAACCCTTACAACGTTTAGAACCCTCCCAGAAGGCTACACCCACTGGCTACGACGCCACAAGCACTTAGTGCACAACCCTTACAACGTTTAGAACCCTCCCAGAAGGCTACACCCACTGGCTACGACGCCACAAGCACTTAGTGCACAACCCTTACAACGTTTAGAACCCTCCCAGAAGGCTACACCCACTGGCTACGACGCCACAAGCACTTAGTGCACAACCCTTACAACGTTTAGAACCCTCCCAGAAGGCTACACCCACTGGCTACGACGCCACAAGCACTTAGTGCACAACCCTTACAACGTTTAGAACCCTCCCAGAAGGCTACACCCACTGGCTACGACGCCACAAGCACTTAGTGCACAATCCTTACAACGTTTAGAACCCTCCCAGAAGGCTACACCCACTGGCTACGACGCCACAAGCACTTAGTGCACAACCCTTACAACGTTTAGAACCCTTCCAGAAGGCTACACCCACTGGCTACGACGCCACAAGCACTTAGTGCACAATCCTTACAACGTTTAGAACCCTCCCAGAAGGCTACACCCACTGGCTACGACGCCACAAGCACTTAGTGCACAACCCTTACAACGTTTAGAACCCTTCCAGAAGGCTACACCCACTGGCTACGACGCCACTTTTCACTACACTGCTGTACAACGTTTGAAACGTTCCCAGATGGCTCAATTTTAAAACATTCAGATGAAGGGGCAATTTCTTCAAGGGATGAATTACAGGGAATTGAAGGGAAAATAGTTAAGGACTAGGGAGAGAAGGATTGTAATAGGACTCTGAAATCGATTCAGAGTGCTATTTAGATTTCGTAGTAATTATTTTTTTTCTTAAGTGAAAACTTATTTTTCGTAGCCCCGAACGGATGCGTTAAAATATCGATTCAATTGTCTCTTAGTATGTATGTATGTATGTATATTATATATATATAATATATATACACATATATATATATATATATATATATATATATATATATATATATATATATATATATATATATATTATACATAAAATCTGGACCTGGAGAAATTATTAAACTGAATACTTTATATACATAAGTGAATATATATACACACACACTATATATATATATATATATATATATATATATATATATATATATATATATATATATATATATATATATATATATATTATATATATATATATATATATATATGTATGTATATATATATATGTATGTATATATATATATATATATATATATATATATATAATATATGTATGTATGTATGTATGTATGTATGCATGTATGCAGTTATCCTTAGGATTTTATCACAACATGAGTTTCAGCTTCTCTTCATGATCCGCTATGTAAATAAATATTTTCCTCTTCAAAAACATTATTTATGTTTAAAAAATAACTATTTCGAATTCTCCTCGATCAATTGCTTTCCATTCGAGTTAATATTCTACCCCAACAGAGAACTTCATTTTCTTTTTATCCCTCTATACCATAATATAGATTTCCAATATTGACTTTCCATCCACCAGAAAGTATTTCATAGCATCCACATTCTTTGTGTATACACCAATGCAAATGTAAAGCCAATAAAACATTTACTTTAACCCTCCAATGGTCCTTACCCCTGTGTGCCTTCATTTTAGTATTTTACTTTCGAACTTTTATAAAACTATCTAACATTTCTATTTATCTTCTTTTTCCCCTCTGCTTCGAATTTATTTGAACAAATCTTTCCCCTCTTACCATAAGAGCATGTTAGCCAAACCTATTGAAGTGTGTATTTTAGAAGCACCCTTCCTATGGTACCTTTTTTTATTTTTGCTATTCCTTACAGTAAACTATTCCTTACTCGAAAATACACCTTACTTTATTTTTTTCTTAATTGTAAATTCTTAATTCAAACTATTTGCTATCTAGATATTTTCATTTCCTTGAAAGTGGCAGAATTACAGCCAAGACAATAATATAGTGATTAGGTGCTGATTGAACAATCTTTTTTATCATTATCCCATCATCGCTTCCTTGTTTATCAACATACATATACACATGCATACATGTATACATACATATATATATATATATATATATATATATATATATATATATATATATATACATACATACCAGATTGAAATCCTCATCCTGCAGTGGACCAGCAACGGCTGATACTGCTAGGGTGCCACAGCCCAACCTTCCCCCGTTATCCACCACAGATGAAGCTTCATAACGCTGAATCCCCTACTGCTGCTACCTCCGCGGTGGTCATCCAAGGTACCGGAGGAAGCAGCAGGGCCTACCAGAACTGCGTCACAATCGCTCGCCATTCATTCCTATTTCTAGCACGCTCTCTTGCCTCTCTCATCTATCCTCCTATCACCCAGAGCTTCCTTCACTCCATCCATCCATTCATCCAAACCTTGTCCTTCCTCTTGTACTTCTCCCATCAACTCTTGCATTCATCACCTCCTTTAGCAGACAGCCATTTTCCATTCTCTCAACATGGCCAAACCACCTCAACACATTCATATCCACTCTAGCTGCTAACTCATTTCTTACACCCGTTCTCACCCTCACTACTTCGTTCCTAACCCTACCTACTCGAGATACACCAGACATACTCCTTAGACACTTCATCTCAAACACATTCAATTTCTGTCTCTGTCACTTTCATTCCCCACAACTCCGATCCATACATCACAGTTGGTACAATCACTTTCTCATACAGAACTCTCTTTACATTCATGCCCAACCCTCTATTTTTTACTACTCCCTTAACTGCCCCAACACTTTGCATCCTTCATTCACTCTCTGACGTACATCTGCTTCCACTCCACCATTTGCAGCAACAACAGACCCCAAGTACTTAAACTGATCCACCTCCTCAAGTAACTCTCCATTCAACATGACATTCAACCTTGCACCACCTTCCCTTCTCGTACATCTCATAACCTTACTCTTACACACATTAACTCTCAACTTCCTTCTCTCACACACCCTTCCAAATTCTGTCACTAATCGGCCAAGTTTCTCTTCCGCGTCTGCAACCAGTACAGTATCATCCGCAAACAACAACTAATTTACCTCTCATTCATGGTCATTCTCGTCTACCAGTTTCAATCCTCGTCCAAGCACTCGAGCATTCACCTCTCTCACCACTCCATCAACATACAAATTAAACAACCACGGTGACATCACACATCCCTGTCAAAGCCCCACTCTCACCGGAAACCAATTGCTCACTTCATTTCCTATCCTAACATATGCTTTACTACCTTTGTAGAAACTTTTCACTGCTTGCAACAACCTTCCATCAACTCCATATAACCTCATCACATTCTACATTGCTTCCCTATCAACGCTATCATACGCTTTATCCTGATCCATAAACGCAACACACACATCCTTATCTTTTCTTAAATATTTCTCGCATATCTGCCTAACTGTAAAAATCTGATTCATACAACCCCTACCTCTTCTAAAACCACCCTGTACTTCCAAGATTGCATTCTCTGTTTTATCCTTAATCCTATTAATCAGTACTCTACCATACACTTTTCCAACTACACTCAACAAACTAATACCCCTTGAATTATAACACTCATACATACTATATATATATATATATATATATATATATATATATATATATATATATATATATATATATATATATATATATAAACATAATATATACATATATACATACTATATACATATATACATACTACATATATATATATATATATATATATATATATATATATATATATATATATATATATATATATATATATTTGCGTATCACCATGATCAGCATAGCTCTACTAGTCACGACCACACATACTAGTTGTTTGCTGTGAACGATCAGACTAAAGTCTCCCACCATCACCAATCCGCAATGGCTAGCGTGGTGAGGAAATGGCCAAACTCCTGACATAAATAAGGACATGTCTGAGTCCTTTGTCCTGCAGTTGACTAGAAACGGCTGCATTTAATGTTGTGTGTACATATAGGAATTATATATATGTATATATATATATATATATATATATATATATATATATGTATATATATACACACACACATATATATATATATATATATATATATATATATATATATATATATACAGTATATATAAATATATATGTATATATACATATGTTATATAAATATAATATATACATATATATATGTATATATATATTATATAGATCGTATTAAAAGCTATATTCGGAACTTTACGCTAATTCTATCAATAAAAATTTTTATTCACTACAGAATATATGTATGAGAATTAGACCATATACTTCTCTTAAAAAAACCGAAAAATATCTTTGAATCTAAAATCTAAAATATTCAGACTTAAATCGGTAAAATAGCGAATTTAACTGAAAATAATGGAGATCATATATATATATATATATATATATATATATATATATATATATATATATATTTATATATATGTGTGTGTGTGTGTATGTATATATATATATATATATATATATATATATATATATATATGCCTATAAGGAAATACACTTATATTGTTACATCGTCATTGTCAGCAAAGCTGTACTAGTCAGGGACACCTATACTAGGTTGGTTTGCTTTGAGAGATCATACAAAAGTCTCCCGCCGTCACCAACCTGCAGTTGGCCACCGCGATGATAAGTAGCCAAACACTTGACATGAATAAGGACATGTCTGGAGCTGTTTCTAAAGTAGACTGAAAACGGCTGCATCTACTGTTATTGTGTGTGTATGTATGTATGTGTGCATGTGTACATATTCGAATTATATACTATATATATATATGTGTGTATATATATGTTGGTGTGGTACTGTTATAAACACACATTAGTGTTCTATCTCATGTCTCTTCAATGAGATATAGATTTGTTGGACGTGTAGGTTACTTCTTCTGAATAAGTCCAGTTAAGTTAACTTTAAAACAGTATATTAGTAGCTCCATCACAGGAGTATTGATGGTTTGGTCGGATGACCATTCCGTATGACAATTGAAAATAGAACTAAAAAAAATATAGGTTTTGGTGATAATGTTGTATGAGGTATCTCAGCATTTATTACAAATATGATTACACAAGATTACTACCGGAAGCCATCTGCTTCCGTGCAGAGACCAAGAGGTCAACTGTTTCTCACGGGATGCTTGTATTGTGTTGACGTTACATACAAAATTTTTACCTACGCAATGATTTAGCTTGGTCTTACTTACGCATCCTGTTGTGACTTGACGTTCACACTCTATCTCCCTATGATCCATTTGGTCATAGGTTTATAAATGTATATGTATATTACATATACACACGCATAATATCCAAGACTAGGGAATAATGGTTTGATTTTGGAGTGTCCTTCTCCTAGAAGAGCTGCTTACCATGGCTAGAGAGTCTCTTCTACCCTTACCAAGAGGAAAGTAGCCACTAAACAATTACAGTGCATTAGTTAACCCCTTGGGTGAAGAAGAATTGTTTGGTAATCTCTGTGTTGTCAGGTGTACAAGGACAGAGGAGAATATGTAAAGAATAGGCTAGACTATTCGGTGTATGTGTGTAGGCAAAGGGAAAATGAACCGTAACCAGAGAAAAGGATCCAATGTAGTACTATCTGGCCAGTCAAAGGGCCACCATAACCCTTTAGCGGTTCTCTAGTCTTGGTTAGTGCCATAGCCTCTGTACCATGGTCTTCCACAGTCTTGGGGTAGAGTTCTCTTGTTTAAGGGTACACTCGGGCACACTATTCTGTCTTATTTCTCTTCCTCTTGTTTTGTTAAATATAGTTTATATAGGAAATATTTATTTTGGTGGTGTTGTTCTTAAAATATTTTATTTTTCCTGCTTTCCTTTCCTCACTGGGCTACCTTTTCCTGTTGGAGATCTAGGGCTTATAGCATCTTGCTTTTCCAACCAGGGTTGTAGCTTAGTTATAACCAGCTCTTACTCATCCACCCATTTATCACCTGCTCCCTCCAACCTTGCTCTCCACATCAGCATGCTAATGGATGCTTATGTCCATCATCCCACTTTACATCCCAATGTCTATCGCCCAGAGCTATGCCAGAATCCTACGGTTCCCGCCAAGCGCAATAAATATAACTAAATCATGATGATGGGGTCCCAAGTGTTTGCATGATTTAGAAGTTTGTCACTAGAATGTCTGACAGCTGTTAAATTTGAATATCCTGAAATGGAAGAGATAGACCTTCATAAAAAGACCTGAAAGCCATGGTCGTTGTCCCTACACATCCTAAAGAATGATGGATCCCTACAACCTTGTGGGGATTGCACAAGTCTTAACATGTACAGTAGATGGAGTCAGACCACTACCCGTTACCTTCACAGTATTTTTCGCCATCGACTTTCCGAAGAGGTATTATCAGGTGCCCATGAACCCAGAAGGCATTCAAAGACTGCCAACACAAAACCCTTCAGAATAAACTTTAGAACCCAAAAGGCATAAAAAGACTGCCATCACAAAACCCTTCAGCAATAAACTTTAAATTACTTGTACTTTCGCCTTTGTAATGAAGGGGCCACATTTCAGCGACGCATGAATGCAATCTTATGGGACCTACACCTCTGGAAATGTTGTGTAGATGAAACACTAGTATTCTTTCCTTCCAAAGAAGACCACCTTACATCACCTACACATCCTCGACTGACTGCAGCTAAATGACCTGATAGTTAGGTATGACAAGTGTACTTTTGGTGTAGAGGAAGTGGCATTCTTGGTTCATAGCATTACTCCTGAGGGCGTCCACCCCCTCTACAACCCCCTCATGGAGAAGACTCAAAGAAAGCCCTATCATCTGCTACTGCTCTCATCTTTCTCGTGCCAACTACACCCTCCTACTCTCTACCGATGACAGTGATTTCGCTGTAGGGGCAGTACTCAAGCAGATGATCAATGAATTGCCCCATCCATTGGTCTCTTTCAGTAGGAAGCCTTTCAAGATAGAGTCCAACTACTCAACCTTTGACTGAACTACTGGTGGTGCACTTGGCTGCCCGTCACTTCCTCCACTTCTTAAGAGGACATGTCCTTCATCACTCGCACAAATCATATGCCTCTTGGCCCTGCCATCACTTGATAGTCCGACATCTCTTGGCTGTTGTTGAATAAAACTGCATCCTTCAACACATGTCTGGTACATTGAATCCTGTCGCTAACAGCCTTTACAGAAATACACTGTCTGCAGTCCACCTGGGAATGGATTACAATGCTTTGGCTGAAGCCCAATGAAAGGACCAAGAGTACAAATCCTACAGGACACCTTGCACGGCTCTCCATTGTGAAGATGTTCTCGATACTACCCTTCTCTGTCCTATCAGTACAGCTAGAACAGGACCGTAGATATCTGCCTCCCAGCACCATTAGGTGTTTCAATGGATAAATGGCCTCTCACAGCCCTCGTGACGATCTCCTGCACAGCTACTGAATTTTAAGTTCATATGCTATGGCATTACTAAAGAGGCCAAGGATTCTGTCTACACCTGTACGTCATGTCAAACTTCAAAGGTTCATTGACCAATTTGAGTGTGGGCACTTTTGATCAGCCTCAGCGACGTTTTGCCAACGCAGATTCACATTGACATGGTAGGTGCGTTATCCGCATCACAAGGACAAGGTTATCTTTCCAGTATCGTCAGTCACTCCACTCTTTGGCCTGAAGCCAATGCCATGCAAGATGCAACTGCCTTACTTTCAAGATGGATAACAAGATACAGCATCCCAGAGCATAATATTTCCGATAGGGTTATCACTTATGCCTCTCAATTGTGAATATCATTAAGGCATTTTTAGGCACCATCCTACATTTTTAGGCATCATCCGACATCAGACTACCTCTTACAACCTGGCAGTCAATGGAATGGTGGAATGTTTTCATCACCCCTCAAATCATCTTTGATGTTCCACTGCATTGACTCCAGCTGGTTTGCATAACTTGCCTGGGTACTTGGGCTGAGAACTACTCCTAAGGACACTGATGTCTCAGCAGTGGAAATAGTATATGGCAACCTATTAGTCATCCCTGTAGATTATTTTCCATTCGCCATCTCCTTCGATGATTTCCAGCAATAGCATGAAATTGTGGGGTAATTAATCCCTTACTGTTAGATTTACAAGCACCCAGAAAAGACCTACACACTGCAACAAGTCTTAAAAGACCTACACACCGCAACAAGTCTTAAAAGACCTACACACCGCAACAAGTCTTAAAAGACTTACACACTGCAACAAGTCTTCATGCGCACTGACACTTGCAAGCCACCGTTTACGCCAACACACATGGGCCAATTCCTTACTGTCCATCAGACTCCGAAAGCTTTCCTCAAAATTCATGGAAAAAGAATATTGAATCACTATTGACTGTATAAAACCTACATATCTCCTTGTAAGACAACACGCCAAAAGTATGACTCTTTCACATGCTTGTCTGTTTCAGGGGGGAGCCATGTATTGCACGTGTAAAAAGCAATTCACATGCAAATAATGAAGACTACTCTCACTTTTTCTTCCGCACAGCGCTTATAGTAACTACCATCAGTCTCCAATCAACCTAAAAGACAAAAGCCTTTGAATGTAACACCCCAATTTCGACTGATTTATTACCTCCTCCAAGAAAGTTGGAAGGAGGTTACGTTTTCACCCCTGTTTGTGTGTTTGTAATGTGTGTGTGAGTTTGTTTATGAACAGCTTCCTGGCCACAGTATTAATCGTAGAATAATGAAACTTGCAGGGTCTAACTGTTATGTAAAAAGCTGGAAATGATTAAATTTTGGAAGGAGGTCAAGGTCAAAGGTTAAGGTCACGGTCAAGCAAATATATCCAATTCACGTAATCAGCCGTAAGTTTGGACATCTTTTTCAGATTTCAAACTTAGTTCATATTTGAATGTATGAAAACCCATGCCAATTAATACATGTTAAGGTCAAAGGTCAGGGTTGAGCGAAAGGTCGAAAAACAAGCTGCCGTGGTAGAGATCTACGCTCTACCGAGTGCCCCTCTAGCTACCATTGATATATTGTCAATTCTCATGGCAATGTCAACTTTATGTACTTCTCTAACTGTAATGGCTTTCAAACTGCAAGCAACACTCGATCTAAACAACAAAAGCCATTGAATGTACACATGCTAATGTCGACTAATTATAATTTTCGTAATACAATTGTCCCCCTTATGTGACCCATTGGCTTATCACTGTTTTCCGATAAATAAAATAGTTATTAGGAGGCTCTTGTATTGTTCCTACCATTATTATTATTATTATTATTATAATTATTATAATTATTATTATTATCATTATTATCATTATTATTATTATTATTATTATTATTATTATTATTATTATTATTATTATTATTATTATTATTATTATTATTATTATTATTATTATTACCAGGTTCATCACAACTTAAAAGCTATACTTAATCTATGTAGCTGAAACCATATTTCGATGAACAATGCTTCGGAATAAAAAAAGAAAAAAAAATATATATATATACAGTATATATATATACATATATATATATATATATATATATATATATATATATATATATATATATACATATATACATATATATATATATATATATATATATATATATATATATATAGAGAGAGAGAGAGAGAGAGAGAGAGAGAGAGAGAGAGAGAGAGAGAGAGAGAGAGAGATGTATATATATACATATACATCTACACACATATACATATACATATACACATATATATACATACTGGAAAATTACTCCTATTTCCATACCTAATTTTGTTCATTCTACTCCATTAAATAAGAGAATATCATTGCCGTTCTTCCACGACTTGCAAAATATTAAGAAAATTACAGTATATTGAAAAATGCAACTGGTTCAGGTGAAAAAAAAAGGGGGGGGGGGAATTTTGCTGACACCTGCAGTTTGGAAGAAACATTACTCTCTCCCAACCAGAAAATTGGAGAAAGAATATTGCAAATAATAAGATATGTTTAAGATATTAAGGCAATTCCCCAAGACATGAGAAATCGGTTTTGGAATATTGGACTGTATAGATATATGGCCTTTTCGTAAGTTCTCTGACGTGTTCATTAATATCCAAGATATTCTTTGTTATTGCATGAGAGAGAGAGAGAGAGAGAGAGAGAGAGAGAGAGAGAGAGAGAGAGAGAGAGAGAGAGAGCGCTACTAACACTGTCACGTGTTTTGTTTCAGTAATAACGTCCGTAGTGAGATACTGTGTAACACACACAAACACACACACACACACACACATATATATATATATATATATATATATATATATATATATATATATATATATATATATATATATATATATATATATATATATATATGTGTGTGTGTGTGTGTGTGTGTGTGTGTTTGTGTGTGCATCCATACGTAGTTGAACATATACAGCGTATGTATATTTAGGAATAAATATATATACATCTAAATAGACACATATACACACACATACATACATATATATATATATATATATATATATATATATATATATATATATATATATATATATATATATATATATATATATATATATATATATATATATGTATGTATGTATATATATACATATATACATATATATTTACATACATATATAAGTTACTAATACCAAACATCGATTTTTTTTTCTATTTGTACTTAAAGGCAGATTATATATGATAAAGCTATGAAATTATAAGCTACCATTAGAGGGAAATATTTATGACTTGTATGATAATGGGAAAGGTTTATGACACAATAAAAAAAAACAATGCTATGCTCTAAAAGTCCTGGGGTTAGTGAACCTCTTCCGTATTGATTTGTGTTGAAGCCTCGTTGCTTAAAAGTATACAGGTCACGTACGCTCTTTGTATCATTCTTGTTATTTTTTGTTAAATAGTACAGCTGTAGGAACTTATGAATATATTATGGAATCTAATATATATTTAAATTAGAGGGGTACTCTGTAGAGCGCAGACCTCTGCCGTGGCAGCTTATTTTTCGACCTTTTGCTCGACCTTGACCTTTGACCTTGACATGTATTAATTGGCGTGGGTTTTCATACACTCAAATTTAAACCAAGTTTGAAGTCTTCGTGACAATGATATCCAAACTTATGGCTGATTACGTGAATTGCATATTTTGCTTGACCGTGACCGTGACCTTGACCTTGACTCTCCAAAATTTAATCTTTTCCAGTTTTTTATTTTTACATAACAGTTAATACCTGAAAGTTTCATTACCCTACGATTAAAACTGTGGCCAGGAAGCTGTTTACAAACAAACACAAAAACAGAGGGTAAAACATAACCTCCTTCCAACTTCGTTGGTAGAGGTAAACACGAAATATGCCAGGTTGAAATGACAGTGAATGTTTTAAAGAATATTTGCAGCATAAAGAGATAAAAGTTAATTAAATGTGTTTTTAATGCCTGGTGGGAGGCGGTTGGCATTTGAGAAAACTGAAGGCATAGGTCACAAATACATTCAGAATCTAACTAATGAATTTCAGCTGAGTTTCCTTTACATTAGCATCTTCATGCACTTACACATAAAAGCTCACAAAGACACCAGTCGAACATGCATCTATCAGATCACTCTTGTAAGAACACTGGGGCTGGGAATAAAGAAGAAGAAGAAGAAAAAAACCAGCAAAGATTACAGATGGGACAGTACCAAGTGATTTTGGCCTCAGTAGAGCTGAAAGGCAGAAAATAACAAATTATCAAGAACTAATGAATGATCTTAAAAAATACTTGGGAACTGGAAGACATAGGAATAATACCTGTGGTGGTTGGGGCAACAGGACTTATGAAGAAAAACCTGAGATAATACCTTCAAGCAATACCAAGTTGCTTAAGCATAAATGAGTTGCAGATTTTTGCCATCAAGGGAACGGCGGCCATCTTGAAAAGAGTCCTCGGATACAAGGCTAGTGGAGCATAGAGGTGCAACCGTAGACTCCTAGTTTGGGGCCAATCACTAATATAAAGTAAAACTAATTAAGGTACTAAGACAAAGGGCTGTTCCCATAGCAATATTTAGGCCTTTTATACATCCTTCTTAATGAATTGAAAAATTATACGTTAATCATGCCAACTTATTCTTCTCCCAACACGAAAGGACCTTTTCAAAATAAACTGGATGCATTTTAGGATTTAAAGGAACTATACGACTGGAGGCATTCAAGCAGAGAGATGTAACTGTAGAAACATCCTGCAGTGTAAGTACAGTAATTCATTAGAAGCTGGAGTTATTATTATTATTATTATCATTATTATTATTATTATTATTATTATTATTATTATTATCATTAGCTAAGCTACAACCCTAGTTGGAAAAGCAATCTGCTATAAGCCCAAGGGCTCCAACAGGGAAAAATAGCCCAGTGAGGAAAGGAAATACGTAAATAAATAAAGAATATATGTAATGAACGATTAAAACAAAATATTTTAAAAAACATTAACAACATTAAAACAGATATGTCACATATAAACTATAAAAAGACTTATGTCAGCCTGTTCAACATAAAAACATTTGCTGGAAGTTTGAACTTTTAAAGATCTACTGATTCAACTACCCCATCAGGAAGATCATTCCACAACTTGGTCATAGCTGAAATAAAACTTCCAGAATACTGTGTAGTATTGAGCCTCATGATGGAGAAGGCCTGACTATTAGAATTAAGAGTTAAACTGAATAAAGGAAACGGAAATGAATGTAAATAAGAAGACTAAATAATGTTAAGAAGCGGGAATGAAGGCAAATTAAAAGACTAAAAAGTGGGCTCACCAAGTTCGTGAGGGACGCTGCAAAGAATTTCGTAAGGCCTAAAGTGCGCTGACGGAATTAACACCACCCCCCATGAGGTCAAACCGCTTTTACCTTATATTGCAATAGTTTGTCATCACCATTTTCTATTTGTTTCCTAGACATTCTCCTCCATAAGCATTCTAAAATTTCAACATTCAACATTTGCTTTTTCCCTTCTGTTCTTTGCATCAACGAGTCTATACACACTAATTGTGGGTAAAGGACATTCGAAAATCAAACCATTGTTCTCTAGTCTTGGGTAGAGTTCTCTTGCTTGGGGGTACACTCGAGCACGCTATTATAACATATTTATCCTCCTCTTTATTTTATTTTAATGTTGTTACTCTTCTTAAAATATTCCATTTTTCTTTTTTCCTTTCCTCACTGAGCTATTTCCCCTGTTGGAGCCCCTGGGCTTAGAGCATCCTGCTTTTCCAACTAGGGTCATAGCTTAGCAAGTAATAATAATAATGATAATAACAATAATAATGATAATAACAATAATAATAATAATAATAATAATAATAATAATAATAATAATAATAATAATTATTATTATTATTATTATTAAAATAATAATAATTCTTTCCACATTGAATAGAATTCCCTTCATCTAAGGTCTTTTCATTCATGAGCTTTTGTTTCTGTAATTGAATGGAGACACTTTCTTTAAAATTCTTTCTCCTATACAATTTAAATAACTTCCGGACGATATCTGTACTTATCTAAAGAATGACCCTTTTCCCCCTAAATCCTAACACCTATGGAGTTATATATTCATTACTTGCACACGATTTACCCTTATTTTGCTCTTCCATAATATGATTTATCCTTTTGTACACTATTATTATTATTATTATTACTAGCCAAGCTACAATCCTAGTTGGAAAAGCAAGATGCTATAAGCACAAGGGCTAAAGCAGGGAAAAATAGTCAAGTGAGGAAAGGAAATAAGGAAATAGATTATGAGAAAAGATTAAAAATACATTATAATCACTAATTTTTATTCTTCTATAATTCACTTTCCATCACTTGAGACTAATTCTTCGCCAGTTTCAAATTCTATTAAGAATTAGGCGACCAATTCCTCCCCAAAACCCTTTCAACCCATCCCCGTCTCTCGCTCTATACATCGGTTTCTAACCTCCCAGATTTGCATGCTAATCTAAGGCAAATTGTTTGCTCTCCTTGCAAAGAACATTTACCAGCAAGTCTCCCTTCGCCCCGCTCGCAACAAACAGTTTCTCAATCTGGTTCAGCGCCCCGCTTTCTCCACGACTTTACACAGTCTTCTTCCTCCCTCACTGCAATCGGAGTTCGGGGCAATTTCCCTTCCGACAATAATCTTGGTTCACAATGTACGTCCCCCTGCTTGATTTGCTTGTCCTCTCTCTCTCTCTCTCTCTCTCTCTCTCTCTCTCTCTCTCTCTCTCTCTCTCTCTCTCTCTCTCTCTCGCTCTCTCTCTCTCTCTCTCTCTCTCTCTCTCTCTCTCTCTCTCTCTCTCTCTCTCTCTCTCTCTCTCTCTCTCCCCTAGCTTGGACCGGGTTTCAATTAGGCTAGCATATTTCCGAAATGCATTTCGCCCTTGATTTAAAGGCCGTTCATGAACGGCAGAGGCAAGGGAGAGTGACATTACCCCATCGAGCAGGACAATGGCCTAGACACTACCATATATACATATGATCACCGCCTAAGCCCCTCTCCACACAAGCTAGGACCAAGGAAGGCTAGGCAATGGCTGCTGATGACTCAGTAGATAAACCCACAGGTTACCCTAAACCCAAATCCTTAGTTCACAAGGATGCTGAGGTTGCAGTGAACAAAGAAACTAACGAGTTTGAGTGGGACTCGAACTCCAGTCGGGTGATCACCAGTCAGGGACGTTACCACATCGGCCACCACAGATCAACGCTGCCGGAGATTAAGTGCTTTTAAAGACTTTGGAGATGAGAGGAGGATCATTCGTTCGTTTGTTCGTTCGTTTTAGAATGATCTGCACTGACAGTGCAAGCCACGGCCTCTTGCAGCAAAAAAAAAAAAAAATAAATAAATAAAGATAAGAAAAATAAAAAACGGGTTGATCACCGAAGTATGAACGCTGCACAGAATTAAAGAACAAATATTTCGCTTTAATGATTTACTTTTTTCTATCTATATTAAATTCTAGATTAAAGTATTCTACTCTTTAATAATTTTTGCCATTTCAAATGAGGACACAGTTCAACGATTCCCATTCAGTGATGTATAAATATATTTTATGTATAATCAATTTGACCTATTTCACTGTTACTTGAGACATTGAAAAAGTTTTTATTTTTTAATCCAATTATTTTTTTATCTGGTTATTTTTCACATTACTACTTCCCATAAATAACTTCTTAGTAGTTTCCTCACATCAATTATACAAAGACAAAATAATAACTGAGAACGATATTGTATGAGAAGTTTAATTTAATATGGCCCCTTCTTATAAAAGGCAAAAGACAACTACTATGAATAATTCGAAATAATAAGACTAATTCATTCAAATATTAAAATAACAAGAAAAAACAAAATGGACGTGGGCAGGACATTTAATGAATATGACAGATAATACATGGACAAAAAGAATAACTGAATGAGTAAAAGGAGATTGCAAACGAAGTAAGGGAAGGAAGAGAAGACGATGGATTGACGAACTAAGAAAACTTGGGGGCATAGCAGTGGACCAGCAACGGCTGATGATAGTGATGATGATAATAATGATGATGATGATTATATATACATATATATGCATATATATATATATATATATATATATATATATATATATATATATATATATATATATATTTAATTTTTATGATTATATATAACAAATATAAATATATACATATATATAATATATAATCATATATAATTATATATATATACATATATAATATATAATTATATAAAATCATATATATATATATATATATATATATATATATATATATATATATATATATATATATATATATATATATATATATATATATATATATTAGACGAATAAAAAGTTTGTATATACTACGCTCATATGAACCTCATTAATAAGAAATAATCTATGAGATGCTATCCAAGTGTTCTAAGAAATGTTTCAAGGGGTCAAGCGCCTTCCCCCCTTCCCTACTTTCCCCCAGATGTAAATTAACGTACTTTCCTAATGATGGAAGAAATTTCCTCTCAATGGCTTGAATAAAAAACGTGATTAAACAGAATCTCATAAATTGGGCATTCATTATCATTCAAGTCCTCACACACCAGATATATATATATATATATATATATATATATATATATATATATATATATATATATATATATATATATATAAATATATATATATATATATATATATATATATATATATATTCATATATATATATATATATATATATATATATATATATATATATATATATATATATATATATATATATATTCATATTTATACATAAATATATATATATATATATATATATATATATATATATATATATATATATATATATATATTAATATTATCATTATCTTCTCCTCCTATGCCTATGGACGCAAAGGGCCTCGGTTAGATTTCACCAGTCGTCTCTATCTTGAGTTTTTAATTCACTACTTCTCCATTCATCATCATATCCTATATATATATATATATATATATATATATATATATATATATATATATATATATATATATAATTTATATATATATACATATATATATATATATATTTATATACATATATATATATATATATATATATATATATATATATATATTTATATATATACACACATACTGTATATACATATATATATTCATACATATATTTATACATATATATTTGATTTGTATATATATACACACATATATATACATATATATATTCATATATATATATATATATATATATATATATATATATATATATATATATATATATATATATATATATATATACACACACACACACACACATATATATATATATATATACATATATATATATATATATATATATATATATATATATATATATATATATATATATATATATATATATATATATATATATGATAAATTTTGCACATTTAGACGTGTTTTTCCTATTCAAATAAGCCATATATATTTTTGATACATTAATGTCTGGATTCTCTTAACGACCTCGGAATCAGAGCCCCCAGGCGAAATCACACAAAGACAAGATCTTGTGTCCGGCCGGGAATCGAACCCTGGTCGGCAAGCTTGTATAGACAGTGACTAAACCACTTGGCCACGAAGAAAGATAAAAGTTGATGACAATTCTTCTGTACTTATACCTGTCGAATTCAGGTGTTTTGTACTTAGAATTGAAATCAACCCATCTTCACCATCGTAGCCAATTGGTAGTTTGTTACTTGGCATTCAATTAATGATAAATTTTGCACATTTAGACGTGTTTTTCATATTCAAATACAAGCTTGCCGACCAGGGTTCGATTCCCGGCCGGTAGTAGGTAGTAGGTAGTAGGTTGGCCAGGGCACCAGCCGCCCGTTGAGATACTACCACTAGAGAGGTATTGGATCCTTTGACTGGCCAGACAGTATTGCATTGGACCCCTCTCTCTAGTCACGGCTTATTTTTTCTTTGCCTACACTTACACGGAATAGTCTGGCCTATTCTTTACATATTCTCGTCTTTCCTCATACACCTGACAACAATGAGATACTTAACACTTCTTCACCAAGGGGTTAATTTACTGCACTGCAATTTGTTCAGTGTACTTTCCTCTTGGTAAGGGTAGAAGAGACTCTTTAGCTATGGTAAGCAGCTCTTCTAGGAGAAGAACACTCCAAAATTAAACCATTGTCCTCTAGTCTTGGGTAGTGCCATAGCCTCTGTACCATGGTCTTCCACTGTCTTGGGTTAGAGTTCTCTTGCTTGAGGGTACACTCGGGCACACTATTCTATCTTATTTTTTTTTCTTCCTCTTGTTTTTTTTAAATGGTGTGTTGGGCAGGCTTAATAGAAGGGCCATGGATGCCTGGTGGTTTATCAAGAGGTTGTCTTTTCCTTTTTCTGATTTTTTCTTCTCAAAACCATCCTTACTGTCCTCCCTTCAGTTGAAGTGGCTATCCTGGAGGGTATTTAGCCTTGCATGGTGTATCGGCTCCTCCATGTTGACCAGTTTTTCCGACTTTTTACTATAGTCTATGGATATCATCAATCACTTTTATTATTATTCTGTACATATTGTTTTTGTTTTAATTCTTGTTAATCTAGTTTTTAAGTATGATGTCTCTTTTTTTATTTCTATTAATTCTTATGCTGTCTGGAGACATTGAGCAAAATCCGGGACCAGTACGTCCTAGATTTCGTCAATGTCGTCTTCTGTATTGCAATATTCGTGGTCTTCATGCAAATATCCGAGACCTTACAGTTGCGTCCAGACAGTATGATATTCTTTTGTGCTCAGAAACTTTGGTTTCTAATATGAGGCACTCATCTGAGCTCCTTATAACTGGTTTTAAGAAGCCAATAATGCTGAAACGTGATTCCATTCCTAGGGCCAGGGGAATGGCGGTGTATATTAGGACCGAGTACCCTGCTTCTCATAAGTCCTGCTATCAATGTGGATGTCATGAGATTCAGGTAATAAAAGTTTGTGGCAGGCATAACAACTTTTATTTGTGTTCAATCTACCGGAATCCAGACATGGATGATTCTATCTTTGATTGTCTTCTTACCATTATGGCTAAGATACAAGAAGGTGATAGAAAGGCTTCGTTTGTCTTTGTTGGTGATTTTAATGCTCACCATAGGGAGTGGTTGAGTTCTATCTCTCCTACCGATCGCCATGGCTTAAGAGCTTTAGACTTTGCCTCAGAATCAGGCTGTGAGCAAATCATAAATGAAGCTACTCACAGGTCTGGTAATTGCTTGGACCTCGTATACACTGACTCCCCTGGCGTTATAACTAGTAAGGTTGGTTCTCCAGTCGGGACTTCTGATCATGCCTTGATTTCATTATTAGTGAAGACTGAGCAGCCTGTCCCTGATATATCATATTCTTGTAAAATTTATATGAAATCCCAAGCAGACTGGAATGGGATTTTGCATGATCTTTTGTGCTTGAATTGGTCACAATTATATAATAGTGTAGATCTTGTTGTCCCTTTGAATGAGAATCTAGTCAACATAATTGATAGGCGTATCCCTTCTCGTGTGCTAAGGTACCGAATGAAGGACAAACCGTGGTTCAATGATGTTTGTAGACGTGCTTATTTGGAGAAGCAGGAGGCCTATCACCTTTGGAAGGGTAACAGATCAGATTTGACCTGGAACAACTATACTCAGCTTCGAGCTTTTGCTCAGAGTGTTTATGCCTCAACTGAAAAGGAGTACAATTTAATCATAAAAGAAACCCTCTCTGGTACAACTCAGGAACATAAATGGTGGTCTACCCTTAAATCTGCACTCTTTGGTGTAGATGCAACAGTTCCTCCTTTACTTAAACCAGATGGCTCAGTCACTCACTGTCCAAAGGAAAAGGCAACCCTTTTGGCTGATGTTTTTGACAGTAAACAGAGTAATGAAAAACTTGAACTTCCTCATTCCTGTTTTCCTGAGGCTAAACTAACTAGTTTAGCTTTTCGATCTCGTGAGATTAAAGCTCTGTTGATGGACCTTGATGCTTATGGAGGTGTAGACCCTAATGGTATTTTTCCTTTGTTTTTTATAAAGACAGCAGATTTCCTAGCTCCAAAGTTATCTGTTATTTTACGCAAGTTAGCAAGAAGAGGAGCTTTTAGCACTTGTTGGAGAATTGGTAATGTTACTCCTCTATGTAAATGTGTTTGTGGTAGCTCAAGTCCCACTGATTACCGCCCAATTTCCATAACTCCCATATTATCTAAAGTTTTTGAACGTCTTCTGGCAAAACGTCTTAATAGGTTTGCTGAAGGTAATCATCTATTCCCTAGTTTGCAATTTGGTTTTCGGAAAGGCCTTGGAGCATGTGATGCCCTTCTTACAATCTCCAATGCTGTACAGAAATCCCTTGATTGTGGTCGGGAAGTTCGTATGATTGGCCTTGATTTTAGTGCTGCCTTTGACCGTGTTAATCATGAGGCCCTTGTTTTCAAACTGAAACAGTTGGGAGTGGGTGGGTCGTTTCTTAGCATTATTATTGATTTTTTAAGTAGTAGATCTCAAAGAGTTGTTGTTGATGGGCACCATAGTGATTATAGGAATGTGATATCCGGTGTTCCACAGGGTAGTGTTCTTGGCCCATTACTTTTCATACTATATACACATGACATGTGGTTTGGCCTAGAAAATAAGCTTGTTGCATATGCAGATGATGCTACTCTCTTTGCATCAATTCCATCCCCTGAATGTAGATCTGGGGTTGGTGAATCCCTTAATAGAGATTTAGCTAAAATTAGTGCATGGTGCAAATTATGGGGTATGAAGTTGAATCCTAACAAAACTCAAAGTATGATTGTAAGTAGGTCAAGGACGGTGGCTCCTCAACATCCGGATCTCGGTATTGATAATGTTTCTTTAAATTTGTATGACTCTTTCAAAATTTTAGGCGTGATTCTTGACAGCAAATTTACTTTTGAGAAACATATAAGGTCTGTGTCTTCTTCAATTGCACAAAAAATTGGCTTATTGAGAAAGTCTTTTAAGATATTCGGTGATCAATCTATTCTGAAGAAGTGTTTTAATTCTTTTATTCTACCTTGTTTTGAGTATTGTTCTCCTGTCTGGTCTTCAGCTGCTGATTCTCATCTTAATTTGTTGGACAGAAACTTACGGTCTATTAAATTTCTTATTCCTGATCTAGATATTAATCTCTGGCACCGTCGATCAATTAGTTCATTATGCATGTTGCATAAGATTTTTCATAACTCTGACCATCCTTTACATTCAGATCTCCCTGGACAATTCTATCCTGTTCGTAATACTAGGCAGGCAGTTAATTCTAATAGCCAGGCCTTCTCCATCATAAGACTCAATACTACGCAGTACTCTAGAAGTTTTATTCCAGCTGTTACCAAGTTGTGGAATGATCTTCCTAATCGGGTTATTGAATCAGTAGAACTTCAGAAGTTCAAAGTTGGAGCAAATGCTTTTTTGTTGACCAGACGGACATGAGTCTTTTTATAGTTTATATATGACATTTTTGTTGTTGACGTTGTTAATAGTTTATATATGATATATTTCTTTTGACATTACTTTTTTTAGAATGATTTATTGTTAATTTGTTCTCTTCAGTTATTTATTTCCTTATTTCCTTTCCTCACTGGGCTATTTTTCCCTATTGGAGCCCCTGGGCTTATAGCATCTTGCTTTTCCAATTGGGGTTGTGGCTTGGATAATAATAATAATAATAATAACAAGCTCTTGTCTTAGTGTGATTTCGCCTGGGGGCTCTGATCCCGAGGTCGTTAAGAGAATCCAGACATTAATGTATCAAAAATATATATGGCTTATTTGAATATATATATATATATATATATATATATATATATATATATATATATATATATATATATATATATATATATATATATATATATGTATGTATGCATGTATATATATATATATATATATATATATATATATATATATATATATATATATATATATATATATATATATATATATATTCATATAGAATCACAATCGAGGCCTAAATGAAAATTATCCAATATAATTAAAAAATAACGTCAAGAAAAGTTTTGGAATGAATTGCTATAATAGCGTGGATAGGCCTATAAGAGAAAGAAAGAAAGAAAAAAATTCAGAAGCAGCCTCGAACCTTCCAGATTCTAATTAATTTCAGAAACTTGAAAATTGAATTCATTAGTAATCAATTAAAGTATTTTTTTTCTTTTTTTCTAGAAATCTGAAGAGAAGGGTGAGAATATATCTCTCATTGACGATTTCTATAAAGTTTTCAGATTTTTTAGTATTCCTTTTTTCTGGTGGATTGTTAAGGGATGTAATAGATATACATATACACACACACACACACACACACACATATATATATATATATATATATATATATATACATATATATATATATATATATATATATATATATATATATATATATACACATGCACATGTATATATGTATAAGCATATATAAACAATATATATAGCTATATATGCTAAGCATATATACACTATATACTATATTGTTTATGTATTTACTACATATAGTGCATATCTATCTATCTATCAATACATACATATATAAATATAAATATATATATATATATATATATATATATATATATATATATATATATATATATATAAATATATATATATATATATATATATATATATATATATATATATATATATATATATATATATATGCATATATATATTTATATTTATATATATTCATATATATATATATATATATATTTATATTATGCATATATATATTTATATATATGCATATTCATATTTATATATATGCATATTCATATTTATATATATGCATATATATATATTTATATATATGCATATATATATTTATACATATGCATATATATATTTATACATATGCATATATATATTTATATATAAGCATATATATATTTATATATATGCATATATATATTTATATATATGCATATATATATATATTTATATATATGCATATATATATGTGATATATATATATATATATATATATATATATATATATATATATATATATATATATATATATGCATATATATAGGATATATATATATATATATATATATATATATATATATATATATATATATATATATATATATATATATATATATACATACAAACCCTATATACAACATACATATTTTTACTCCAAAATAATGTAGCTTGAGAAAGTGATCAAATTCACTTTGATGAAAATTATTGGGTATCAGTTATCAGAACTCCTGAATGATGGTCTGCAAAAGTAGATTATTTATCTAAGTTGAGGGATTTGTATCATAAAACTTAAGTCTGTGAAATTATAAACTAGAAAAGCAATCTGAAAGTGCAGACATCCGCCACGGTAGCTTATTTCTTGAAACAGCTTGCCTTTCCCAGAATCAATTTAGACTGTGTGACAGCCATGCGCGAACTTTGGGTTAAGGTTAGGGTTAATTCGGTCAACCTTTGACTCGACCTCGACCTTGACCTTTGACCTAGGACTTTCGAAATTGAATCGCTTCCACGTCTCAACGTAACAATTAATCCCTGAAAGAGTCACTACTCTATGAGTAAAATTGTGGCCAGGAAGTTGTTCACAAACAGACAAGCAGGGGAGAAAACATAACCTCCTTCCAACTTCGTTGGCGGAGGTAACTAAAATGGACATTAATTTAGTAAATAATTTACACCGGATTTATAAGTGTCTTTTGGTGTCACCTTTAAAAGGTTCGTCAGACCTCCCGAATATGCACATACATCTTGAAGAATATCTGGGAAAACTCACTATTCTTTCAATGTTTTATATAATGTTAAATGAATTTTTTTTTTAGCATACATTCACTTGCAGCTTTATTTGGAATAATATCAGTGCATATTAAATTCCGAATTTTCAGTATTTATCTTCCAACAAGACTGGATAGTTTTAATTAATGACGTTTTCATTAAAACATTAAAATTTGGGGTTACATATTTCATCTCACAATTAAGCTTTGATACCAATTTCGTTTGGCCAGATTTAAATTGACCAAAATCTATTTGATCAATTCTAGCTACTTTTATCAATAACAATTTTGTTATCAAATTGGAAGATCTAATCCATTACAATCAATAATAATAATAATAATAATAATAATAATAATAATAATAATAATAATAATAATATTAATAATAATAATTATAATTATAATGATAATATTTATTAATAATAATATTTATTGATAATAATGATAATAAAATAATATTAATAATAATTATAATTTTAATTATAATAATATTCATTAATAATAATGATAATAATAATAATAATAATAATAATAATAATAATAATAATAATAATTATTATTATTACTATTATTACTATTATTATTATTACTAAATGTTAACAATATTCATTATTCGCTTCCTGAAAATAAAATGTAAGGCCACTATTAAGAAAACAGTGATGGTACTAGACCAAGTAATTATGATAACTTCTTAATCATGGCTTTAGTAGATGCCACCATAGACCCAAAAAGAGTGCAGCCTAACAAATAAATAATAAAATGTATAATAGAGTATATTTTTTAACTTTTAATTCGTAAATACTAAATTAACCCACAATAAAATCCCCACACCGATATAGCGTAAATGGAGAAATATTTTTCCAAATAAATATGATTTATTCTTAATAATGGCTAAATTAGTCACCACCATAGACCCAGAGTGTAATATTATTATTACTATCATTATTATTATTGTAATTATCATTATCATTATTATTATCATTATATTATAATATTATATTATATATTACAATATTATTATTATTATTATTATTATTATTATTACTAGACAGTAAATTATTCTAAAAACAGTAACATCAAAACAGATATGTCATATATACGCTATAAAAAGACTTACGTCAGCCTGTTCAACATAAAACCATTTGCTGCAAGTTTGAACTTTTGAAATTCTACTGATTCAACTAGCCGATTAAGATCAATCCTAACAAAGTTGATAAATAATGAATGGCATAATATTAGAGTATATTTTTTTTTTATTCGTAAGCATTAAATCAAATCACAGAAAAATTCCCTCCAACTAAAAAAAAAAAAAAAAAAAAAAATAAAAAATCACGATATAGTGTAAATCAAGCTATACTTTTTTCGTTTACAAAACGCAATTTAAATTTGATCTCTTCATCTGAATAAACATCGACCGACAGGAGACAATGATATACGGATATGGCATCCCATAACTCGAAGCACCACCAGAGTTACGATGACACCTCCAGCAGGATTTCGGAAATTTAAAATGAAAATGGATAGAGTATAGTTAGAAACGAATATGGTTTGGGATTTATGAATCCATAAATAATCCGTGAAATTTATCATTTCTATTTCACGGTACAATGTACGTTTGACTAAGTAACAGAAATATAAATGTGTGGACTTTAAACCAGATATTTCAGTGGCTACTTTCCTTTTGGTAAGGGTAGAAGAGAAACTTTATCTATGGTTTAGCTCTTCTAGAAGGACATTCCAAAATCAAATCATTGTTCTCTAGTCTAGGGTAGTGCCATAGCCTCTGTACCACTGTCTTCCACTGTCTTGGGTTAGAGTTCCCTTGCTTGAGGATACACTCAGGCACACTATTCCATCTAATTTCTCCTCCTCTTATTTTGTTAAAGTTTTTATGGTTTATATAGGATATACTTATTTTAATGTTGTTACTCTTAAGATATTCTATCTTCCATTGTTTCCTTTCCTATCTGGGCTGTTTTCCCTGTTGGGACCCCCGGCCTTGTAGCTTAGCAAGTAATAATAATAATAATAATAATAATAATAATAATAATAATAATAATAATAATAATAATAATAATAATAATAATAATAATAATAATAATAATAATTTACCGTTACGCTTTCCCCTTCAACAGGTAGAACTAAAACTAAATGAAATGGGATGATTTAGGAAAAGAGGCAGCATCCGAAGCAAGCTTAGCCCCAGTAAATCACCAGAAGACAGCACAAGAAAAACAAATTATATCTTGATCTACCTTTAAATAAACCCCAGAAAGAACCACTTAGCATACAATCGCTTGGAATCCTCCAGAATAAATAATTAGTTTCTAAGAACAAGTCATTTTCGCAGGTAACATAAAAAAAATAACAAAAACTATAACAACAAAGCATCACTGGTAAACTGAATCCAGCTACCAATAACATTTCAATAAACACTTTGACTGTCGCCCACTTGGGAATTGATTACAAAGTCTTGGTCGAAGACCAATGTCCGGACTGACAAATTGATTGATTTATTGATTTGAGGTTTTCTGGCATCCTGACATCTAAGGTCATTGACGCCGAGAAAGGATTGAGTAGGGCTACCAAACCTGTAGGACAGCAACGCATACACAAACTAGAATAGCACTACGAGTGCAGACCTCCGCCATGGTAGCTTATTTCTCAACAGCAGTTTGCCTTTCCTAGAATCAATTTAGACCGCAGGTGTATTTGAAGTCTATGTGACAACCATGAGTGAACATAGGGTTAGGGTTAGGGTTCATTCAGTGGACCTTTGACTCGACATTGACCTTGACCTTTGACCTAGGATTTTCAAAATTTAATCACTACCACGTCTCAACATAATTAATCACTACTCTATGAGTAAAATTTTGATCAGGAAGTTGTTCACAAACAACAAACAGACAAAAGGACAAACAGGGCGAAAACATAACATCCTCCCAACTTCGTTGCGGGAGGTAATAAAGAAGAATGCCCTCTCTACATTTTATTTTATACATTGCAAGCATTGACTGCTATAAGACTCCAATCAAATTAAATGTCACACGAATGCAGCATGCTAATTTCAACCACCTTCATTACTGCTCATGTACTGTGATATTTTATGCCAACGTCAGACTTATTGACAAAAGATATAAAATGCACACATGTAATTGTCACCCTTACGCAACCACTTGGGGGCCTATAATAATAATAATAATAATAATAATAATAATAATAATAATAATAATAATAATAATAATAATAATAATAATAATAATTATACTGTTGAAGCGCAGTTTTTTTTTCCGTATTACTGAAAAGCTTTGTCGTTCTGTTAACATGATTTACAGATTAAAAGTTTAGCGCCCCCCCCCCTCTCTCTCTCTCTCTCTCTCTCTCTCTCTCTCTCTCTCTCTCTCTCTCTCTCTCTCTCTCTCTCTCTCTCTCCACTACTGAACAATAGTTTATCCTCTTTTTAATACATAGGTCACTTACTTCAGAGGATTTGTTAACGAATGAATTCTGAATGAAGACTACGAAAAGTTGAAAATTTTGGTAATCCCATTTCATTTCTCGGTGAAAACATTAATTTTTATGACCTATATGTAGTATAATGGATATTTTTTAATACAATTACCGGGCCAGGCGCTATTGTGATTTTGCAGTTTACAATTAAAAAATTACATTATCGTTTACGGTTTACAATTAAGAATTACTTTTTGTTAACTGTATAAAAATGTAAAAATTCACCAAAGTTTATTTATAAACCGAAAATATTCCGATTTGCCGAATTTTAAAAGCCTTTCATAAAGTCTAAAAAGTTCACAGTTTAAGCAAAGTGTGGTTCCCTATACCTGAGGCATCTCAGTAGCCCAATGAATCGATATAAATATAATAGTTCATAACGTTTCTAGAAAGCTAAAATCCCTGGCTACAACAACATTTGGACTCACTGCACAGCCTCTATAACGTTTAGTGCACCTCCGGAAGACTGATATCACTGGATACAACACCAATTGCACTCACTGCACAGCCTCAATAACGTTTAGTAAACCTCCAGAAGTCTAAAATCACTGGATACAACACTACTTGCAGTCACTGCAGAGCCTCTATAACGTTTAGTACACCTCCAGAAGTCTAAAATCACTGGATACAACACCACTTGCAGTCACTGCACAGCCTCTATAACGTTTAGTACACCTTCAAAAGTCTAAAATCACTGGATACAACACCACAAGCACTCACTGCACAGCCTCAATAACGTTTAGTACACCTCCAGAAGTCTAAAATCACTGGATACAACGTCACTAGCACTCACTGCACAGCCTCAATAACGTTTAGTACACCTCCAGAAGTCTAAAATCACAGAATACAACACCACTTGTACTCACTGCACAGCCTCTATAACGTTTAGTACACCTCCTGAAGTCTAAAATCACAGAATACAACACCACTTGTACTCACTGCACAGCCTCTATAACGTTTAGTACACCTCCAGAAGTTTAAAATCACTGGATACAACACCACTTGCACTCACTGCACAGCCTCAATAACGTTTAGTACACCTCCAGAAGTCTAAAATCACTGGATAAAACACCACTAGCACTCACTGCAAAGCCTCAATAACGTTTAGTACACCTCCAGAAGTCTAAAATCACAGAATACAACACCACTTGCACTCACTGCACAGCCTCTATAACGTTTAGTACACCTCCAGAAGTCTAAAATCACAGGATACAACACCACTTGCACTCACTGCACAGCCTCAATAACGTTTAGTACACCTCCATAAGTCTAAAATCACTGGATACAACACCACTTGCACTCACTGCACAGCCTCTATAACGTTTAGTACACCTCCAGAAGTCTAAAATCACTGGATACAACATCACTAGCACTCACTGCACAGCCTCAATAAGGTTTAGTACAATTCCAGAAGTCTAAAATCACTGGATACAACACCACTAGCACTCACAGCACAGCCTCAATAACGTTTAGTACACCTCCAAAAGTCTAAAATCACTGGATACAACACCACTAGCACTCACTGCAAAGCCTCAATAACATTTAGTACACCTCCAGAAGTCTAAAATCACTGGATACATCACTAGCACTCACTGCACAGCCTCAAAAAAGTTTAGTACACCTCCAAAAGTCTAAAATCTCTAGATACAACACCACTAGCACTCACTGCACAGCCTCAATAACGTTTAGTAAACCTCCAGAAGTCTAAAATCACTGGATACAACACCACTAACACTCACTGCACAGCCTCAATAACGTTTAGTACACCTCCAAAAGTCTAAAATCACTGGATACAACACCACTTGCAGTCACTGCACAGCCTCAATAACGTTTAGTACACCTCCAGAAGTATAAAATCACAGAATACAACACCACTTGCACTCACTGCACAGCCTCTATAACGTTTAGTACACCTCCAGAAGTCTAAAATCACAGAATACAACACCACTTGTACTCACTGCACAGCCTCTATAACGTTTAGTACACCTCCAGAAGTTTAAAATCACTGGATACAACACCACTTGCACTCACTGTACAGCCTCAATAACGTTTAGTACACCTCCAGAAGTCTAAAATCACTGGATAAAACACCACTAGCACTCACTGCAAAGCCTCAATAACGTTTAGTACACCTCCAGAAGTCTAAAATCACAGAATACAACACCACTTGCACTCACTGCACAGCCTCTATAACGTTTAGTACACCTCCAGAAGTCTAAAATCACAGGATACAACACCACTTGCACTCACTGCACAGCCTCAATAACGTTTAGTACACCTCCAGAAGTCTAAAATCACTGGATACAACACCACTTGCACTCACTGCACAGCCTCTATAACGTTTAGTACACCTCCAGAAGTCTAAAATCACTGGATACAACATCACTAGCACTCACTGCACAGCCTCAATAAGGTTTAGTACAATTCCAGAAGTCTAAAATCACTGGATACAACACCACTAGCACTCACAGCACAGCCTCAATAACGTTTAGTACACCTCCAAAAGTCTATAATCACTGGATACAACACCACTAGCACTCACTGCAAAGCCTCAATAGCATTTAGTACACCTCCAGAAGTCTAAAATCACTGGATACATCACTAGCACTCACTGCACAGCCTCAAAAAAGTTTAGTACACCTCCAAAAGTCTAAAATCTCTAGATACAACACCACTAACACTCACTGCACAGCCTCAATAACGTTTAGTACACCTCCAAAAGTCTAAAATCACTGGATACAACACCACTTGCAGTCACTGCACAGCCTCAATAACGTTAAGTACACCTCCAAAAGTCTAAAACCACTGGATACAACACCACTAGCACTCACTGCACAGCCTCAATAACGTTTAGAACAGCTCCAGAAGTCTAAAATCACAGAATACAACACCACTAGCACTCACTGCATAGCCTCTATAACGTTTAGTACACCTCCAGAGGTCTAAAATCACTGGATACAACACCACTTGCACTCACTGCTAAGCCTCAATAACGTTTAGTACACCTCCAGAAGTCTAAAATCACAGAATAAAACACCACTAGCACTCACTGCACAGCCTCTATAACGTTTAGTACACCTCTAGAAGTCTAAAATCGCTGGATACAACACCACTTGCAGTCACTGCACAGCCTCTATAACGTTTAGTACACCTCCAGATCTCTAAAATTACAGAATACAACAACACTAGCACTCACTGCACAGCCTCAATAACGTTTAGTACACCTTCAAAAGTCTAAAATAACTGGATACAACACCACTAGCACTCACTGCACAGCCTCAATAACGTTTAGTACACCTCCAGAAGTCTAAAATCACTGGATACAACACCAGTAGCACTCACTGCACAGCCTCAATAACATTTAGTACACCTCCAAAAGTCTAAAATCACTGGATACAACACCACTAGCACTCACTGCACAGCCTCAATAACGTTTAGTACACCTCCAAAAGTCTAAAATCACAGGATACAACACCACTAGCACTCACTGCACAGCCTCAATAACGTTTAGTACATCTCCAGAAGTCTAAAATCACTGGATACAACACCACTAGCACTCACTGCACAGCCTCTACAACGTTTAGTACACCTCCAAAAGTCTAAAATCACTGGATACAACACCACTAGCACTCACTGCACAGCCTCTATACATTTAGTACACCTCCAGAAGTCTAAAATCACTGGATAAACATCACTAGCACTCACTGCACAACCTCAATAACGTTTAGTACACCTCCAGAAGTCTAAAATCACAGAATAAAACACCACTTGCAATCACTGCACAGCCTCTATAACGTTTAGTACACCTCCAGAAGTCTAAAATCACTGAATAAACACCACTTGCACTCACTGCACAGCCTCTATAACTTTTAGTACATCTCCAGAAGTCTAAAATCAAAGAATACAGCACCACTAGCACTCACTGCACAGCCTCAATAACGTTTAGTACACCTCCAGAAGTCTAAAATCACTGGATACAACACCACTTGCAGTCACTGCACAGCCTCTATAACGTTTAGTACACCTCCAGAAGTCTAAAATCATTGGATACAACACCACCAGCACTCACTGCGCAGCCTCAATAACGTTTAGTACACCTCCAGAAGTCTAAAATCACTGGATACAACATCACTAGCACTCACTGCATAGCCTCAATAACGTTTAGTACACCTCCAGAAGTCTAAAATCACTGGATAAAACACCACTAGCAGTAACTGCAAAGCCCCTAAAACGTTTAGTAAACGTCCAAAAGTCTAAAATCACTAGATACATCACCACTTGCAGTCACTGCACAGCCTCTATAACGATTAGTAAACCTCCAGAAGTCTAAAATCATTAGATACATCACCACTTGCACTCACTGCACAGCCTCTATAACGTTTTGTACACCTCCAGAAGTCTAAAATCACAGGATACAACACCACTTGCAGTCACTAGAAAGCCTCTATAACGTTTAGTAAACCTCCAGAGGTCTAAAATCACTAGATACATCACCACTTGCAGTCACTGCACAGCCTCTATAACGTTTAGTAAACCTCCAGAAGTCTAAAATCACTGGATACATCACCACTTGCACTCACTGCACAGCCTCTATAACGTTCAGTACACCTCCAGAAGTCTAAAATCACTGGATACAACACCACTTGCAGTCACTGCAAAGCCTCTATAACGTTTAGTACACCTCCAAAAGTCTAAAATCACAGGATACAACACCACTTGCAGTCAGTGCAAAGTCTCTATAACGTTTAGTAAACCTCCAGAAGTCTAAAATCACTAGATACATCACTACTTGCACTCACTGCACAGCCTCTATAACGTTTAGTACACCTCCAGAAGTCTAAAATCACAGAATAGAGCACCACTAGCACTCACTGCACAGCCTCAATAACGTTTAGTACACCTCCAGAAGTCTAAAATCACTGGATACAACACCACTTGCAGTCACTGCACAGCCTCTATAACGTTTAGTACACCTCCAGAAGTCTAAAATCATTGGATAAAAGACCACTTGCAGTCACTGCACAGCCTCTATAATGTTTAGTACACCTCCAGAAGTCTACAATCCCTGGATACAACACCATTAGCACTCGCTGCACAGCCTCAATAACGTTTAGTACACCTCTAGAAGTCTAGAATCACCGGATACAACACCACTTGCAGTCACTGCACAGCCTCAATAACGTTTTGTACACCTCCAGAAGTCTAAAATCACTAGATACAACACCACTAGCAGTCACTGCACAGCCTCAATAACGTTTAGTACACCTCCAGGAGTCTAAAATCCCTGGATACAACACCACTAGCATTCACTGCACAGCCTCTATAACGTATAGTACACATCCAGAAGTCTAAAATCACTGGATACAATATCACTAGCACTCACTGCACAGCCTTAATAACGTTTAGTACACCTCCAGAAGTCTAAAATCACTGGATACAACACCACTTTCAGTCACAGCACAGACTCTATAATGTTTAGTACACCTCCAAAAGTCTAAAATCATTGGATACAACACCACTAGCAGTAACTGCAAAGCCCCTATAACGTTTAGTACACATCTAGAAGTCTAAAATCACAGAATACAACACCACTTGTACTCACTGCACAGCCTCTATAACGTTTAGTACACCTCCAGAAGTTTAAAATACCTGGATACAACACCACTTGCACTCACTGCACAGCCTCAATAACGTTTAGTACACCTCCAGAAGTCTAAAATCACTGGATAAAACACCACTAGCACTCACTGCAAAGCCTCAATAACGTTTAGTACACCTCCAGAAGTCTAAAATCACAGAATACAACACCACTTGCACTCACTGCACAGCCTCTATAACGTTTAGTACACCTCCAGAAGTCTAAAATCACAGGATACAACACCACTTGCACTCACTGCACAGCCTCAATAACGTTTAGTACACCTCCATAAGTCTAAAATCACTGGATACAACACCACTTGCACTCACTGCACAGCCTCTATAACGTTTAGTACACCTCCAGAAGTCTAAAATCACTGGATACAACATCACTAGCACTCACTGCACAGCCTCAATAAGGTTTAGTACAATTCCAGAAGTCTAAAATCACTGGATACAACACCACTAGCACTCACAGCACAGCCTCAATAACGTTTAGTACACCTCCAAAAGTCTAAAATCACTGGATACAACACCACTAGCACTCACTGCAAAGCCTCAATAACATTTAGTACACCTCCAGAAGTCTAAAATCACTGGATACATCACTAGCACTCACTGCACAGCCTCAAAAAAGTTTAGTACACCTCCAAAAGTCTAAAATCTCTAGATACAACACCACTAGCACTCACTGCACAGCCTCAATAACGTTTAGTAAACCTCCAGAAGTCTAAAATCACTGGATACAACACCACTAACACTCACTGCACAGCCTCAATAACGTTTAGTACACCTCCAAAAGTCTAAAATCACTGGATACAACACCACTTGCAGTCACTGCACAGCCTCAATAACGTTTAGTACACCTCCAGAAGTATAAAATCACAGAATACAACACCACTTGCACTCACTGCACAGCCTCTATAACGTTTAGTACACCTCCAGAAGTCTAAAATCACAGAATACAACACCACTTGTACTCACTGCACAGCCTCTATAACGTTTAGTACACCTCCAGAAGTTTAAAATCACTGGATACAACACCACTTGCACTCACTGTACAGCCTCAATAACGTTTAGTACACCTCCAGAAGTCTAAAATCACTGGATAAAACACCACTAGCACTCACTGCAAAGCCTCAATAACGTTTAGTACACCTCCAGAAGTCTAAAATCACAGAATACAACACCACTTGCACTCACTGCACAGCCTCTATAACGTTTAGTACACCTCCAGAAGTCTAAAATCACAGGATACAACACCACTTGCACTCACTGCACAGCCTCAATAACGTTTAGTACACCTCCAGAAGTCTAAAATCACTGGATACAACACCACTTGCACTCACTGCACAGCCTCTATAACGTTTAGTACACCTCCAGAAGTCTAAAATCACTGGATACAACATCACTAGCACTCACTGCACAGCCTCAATAAGGTTTAGTACAATTCCAGAAGTCTAAAATCACTGGATACAACACCACTAGCACTCACAGCACAGCCTCAATAACGTTTAGTACACCTCCAAAAGTCTATAATCACTGGATACAACACCACTAGCACTCACTGCAAAGCCTCAATAGCATTTAGTACACCTCCAGAAGTCTAAAATCACTGGATACATCACTAGCACTCACTGCACAGCCTCAAAAAAGTTTAGTACACCTCCAAAAGTCTAAAATCTCTAGATACAACACCACTAACACTCACTGCACAGCCTCAATAACGTTTAGTACACCTCCAAAAGTCTAAAATCACTGGATACAACACCACTTGCAGTCACTGCACAGCCTCAATAACGTTAAGTACACCTCCAAAAGTCTAAAACCACTGGATACAACACCACTAGCACTCACTGCACAGCCTCAATAACGTTTAGAACAGCTCCAGAAGTCTAAAATCACAGAATACAACACCACTAGCACTCACTGCATAGCCTCTATAACGTTTAGTACACCTCCAGAGGTCTAAAATCACTGGATACAACACCACTTGCACTCACTGCTAAGCCTCAATAACGTTTAGTACACCTCCAGAAGTCTAAAATCACAGAATAAAACACCACTAGCACTCACTGCACAGCCTCTATAACGTTTAGTACACCTCTAGAAGTCTAAAATCGCTGGATACAACACCACTTGCAGTCACTGCACAGCCTCTATAACGTTTAGTACACCTCCAGATCTCTAAAATTACAGAATACAACAAAACTAGCACTCACTGCACAGCCTCAATAACGTTTAGTACACCTTCAAAAGTCTAAAATAACTGGATACAACACCACTAGCACTCACTGCACAGCCTCAATAACGCTTAGTACACCTCCAGAAGTCTAAAATCACTGGATACAACACCAGTAGCACTCACTGCACAGCCTCAATAACATTTAGTACACCTCCAAAAGTCTAAAATCACTGGATACAACACCACTAGCACTCACTGCACAGCCTCAATAACGTTTAGTACACCTCCAAAAGTCTAAAATCACAGGATACAACACCACTAGCACTCACTGCACAGCCTCAATAACGTTTAGTACATCTCCAGAAGTCTAAAATCACTGGATACAACACCACTAGCACTCACTGCACAGCCTCTACAACGTTTAGTACACCTCCAAAAGTCTAAAATCACTGGATACAACACCACTAGCACTCACTGCACAGCCTCTATACATTTAGTACACCTCCAGAAGTCTAAAATCACTGGATAAACATCACTAGCACTCACTGCACAACCTCAATAACGTTTAGTACACCTCCAGAAGTCTAAAATCACAGAATAAAACACCACTTGCAATCACTGCACAGCCTCTATAACGTTTAGTACACCTCCAGAAGTCTAAAATCACTGAATAAACACCACTTGCACTCACTGCACAGCCTCTATAACTTTTAGTACATCTCCAGAAGTCTAAAATCAAAGAATACAGCACCACTAGCACTCACTGCACAGCCTCAATAACGTTTAGTACACCTCCAGAAGTCTAAAATCACTGGATACAACACCACTTGCAGTCACTGCACAGCCTCTATAACGTTTAGTACACCTCCAGAAGTCTAAAATCATTGGATACAACACCACCAGCACTCACTGCGCAGCCTCAATAACGTTTAGTACACCTCCAGAAGTCTAAAATCACTGGATACAACATCACTAGCACTCACTGCATAGCCTCAATAACGTTTAGTACACCTCCAGAAGTCTAAAATCACTGGATAAAACACCACTAGCAGTAACTGCAAAGCCCCTAAAACGTTTAGTAAACGTCCAAAAGTCTAAAATCACTAGATACATCACCACTTGCAGTCACTGCACAGCCTCTATAACGATTAGTAAACCTCCAGAAGTCTAAAATCATTAGATACATCACCACTTGCACTCACTGCACAGCCTCTATAACGTTTTGTACACCTCCAGAAGTCTAAAATCACAGGATACAACACCACTTGCAGTCACTAGAAAGCCTCTATAACGTTTAGTAAACCTCCAGAGGTCTAAAATCACTAGATACATCACCACTTGCAGTCACTGCACAGCCTCTATAACGTTTAGTAAACCTCCAGAAGTCTAAAATCACTGGATACATCACCACTTGCACTCACTGCACAGCCTCTATAACGTTCAGTACACCTCCAGAAGTCTTAAATCACTGGATACAACACCACTTGCAGTCACTGCAAAGCCTCTATAACGTTTAGTACACCTCCAAAAGTCTAAAATCACAGGATACAACACCACTTGCAGTCAGTGCAAAGTCTCTATAACGTTTAGTAAACCTCCAGAAGTCTAAAATCACTAGATACATCACTACTTGCACTCACTGCACAGCCTCTATAACGTTTAGTACACCTCCAGAAGTCTAAAATCACAGAATAGAGCACCACTAGCACTCACTGCACAGCCTCAATAACGTTTAGTACACCTCCAGAAGTCTAAAATCACTGGATACAACACCACTTGCAGTCACTGCACAGCCTCTATAACGTTTAGTACACCTCCAGAAGTCTAAAATCATTGGATAAAAGACCACTTGCAGTCACTGCACAGCCTCTATAATGTTTAGTACACCTCCAGAAGTCTACAATCCCTGGATACAACACCATTAGCACTCGCTGCACAGCCTCAATAACGTTTAGTACACCTCTAGAAGTCTAGAATCACCGGATACAACACCACTTGCAGTCACTGCACAGCCTCAATAACGTTTTGTACACCTCCAGAAGTCTAAAATCACTAGATACAACACCACTAGCAGTCACTGCACAGCCTCAATAACGTTTAGTACACCTCCAGGAGTCTAAAATCCCTGGATACAACACCACTAGCATTCACTGCACAGCCTCTATAACGTATAGTACACATCCAGAAGTCTAAAATCACTGGATACAATATCACTAGCACTCACTGCACAGCCTTAATAACGTTTAGTACACCTCCAGAAGTCTAAAATCACTGGATACAACACCACTTTCAGTCACAGCACAGACTCTATAATGTTTAGTACACCTCCAAAAGTCTAAAATCATTGGATACAACACCACTAGCAGTAACTGCAAAGCCCCTATAACGTTTAGTACACATCTAGAAGTCTAAAATCACTAGATACAACACCACTTGCAGTCACTGCACAGCCTCTATAACGTTTAGTACACCTCCAGGAGTCTAAAATCCCTGGATACAACACCACTAGCACTCACTGCACAGCCTCTATAACGTTTAGTACACATCCAGAAGTCTAAAATCACTGGATACAACGTCACTAGCACTCACTGCACAGCCTCAATAACGTTTAGTACACCTCCAGAAGTCTCAAATCACTGGATACAACACCACTTGCACTCACTGCACAGCCTCTACAACGTTTAGTACACCTCCAGAAGTCTAAAATAACAGGATACAACACCACTTGCAGTCACTGCACAGCCTCTATAACGTTTAGTACACCTCCATAAGTCTAAAATCACTGGATAAAACACCACTTGCACTCACTGCACAGCCTCTATAACGTTTAGTAAACCTCCAGAAGTCTAAAATCACTAGATACATCACCACTTGCACTCACTGCACAGCCTCTATAACGTTTAGTACACCTCCAAAAGTCTAAATTCATTGGATACAACACTAGCAGTAACTGCAAAGCCCCTATAACGTTTAGTAAACGTCCAGAAGTCTAAAATCACTAGATACATCACCACTTGCAGTCACTGCACAGCCTCTATAACGTTTAGTAAACCTCCAGAAGTCTAAAATCACTAGATACATCACCACTTGCACTAACTGCACAGCCTCTATAACGTTTAGTACACCTCCAGAAGTCTAAAATAACAGGATACAACACCACTTGCAGTCACTGCACAGCCTCTATAACGTTTAGTACACCTCCAGAAGTCTAAAATCACTGGATAAAACACCACTTGCACTCACTGCACAGCCTCTATAACGTTTAGTAAACCTCCAGAAGTCTAAAATCACTAGATACATCACCACTTGCACTCACTGCACAGCCTCTATAACGTTTAGTACACCTCCAGAAGTCTAAAATCACAGGATACAACACCACTTGCAGTCACTGCACAGCCTCTATAACGTTTAGTACACCTCTAGAAGTCTAAAATCACTGGATAAAACACCACTAGCAGTAATTGCAAAGCACCTATAACGTTTAGTAAACGTCCAGAAGTCTAAAATCACTGGATAAAACACCACTTGCACTCACTGCACAGCCTCTATAACGTTTAGTAAACCTCCAGAAGTCTAAAATCACTAGATACATCACCACTTGCACTCACTGCACAGCCTCTATAACGTTTAGTACACCTCCAGAAGTCTAAAATCACAGGATACAACACCACTTGCACTCACTGCACAGCCTCTATAACGTTTAGTACACCTCCAGAAGTCTAAAATCACTGGATAAAACACCACTAGCACTCACTGCACAGACTCAATAACGTTTAGTACACCTCCAGAAGTCTAAAATCACAGGATACAACATCACTTGCAGTCACTGCACAGCCTCTATAACGTTTAGTACACCTCCAGAAGTCTAAAATCATTGGATACAACACCACCAGCACTCACTGCACAGCCTCAATAACGTTTAGTACACCTCCAGAAGTCTAAAATCACTGGATACAACACCACTTGCAGTCACTGCACAGCCTCAATAACGTTTAGTACACCTCTGGAAGTCTAAAATCAGTGGATACAACACCACTTGCACTCACTGCACAGCCTCTATAATGTTGAGTACACCTACAGAAGTCTAAAATCATTGGAAACAACACCACTAGCACTCACTGCACAGCCTCAATAACGTTTAGTACACCTCCAGAAGCCTAAAATCACTGGATAATAACACCACTTGAACTCAATGCACAGCCTCAATAACGTTTAGTACACCTCCAGAAGTCTAAAATCACTGGATAAAACACCACTTGCAGTCACTGCACATCCTCAATAACATTTAGTACACCTCCTGAAGTCTAAAATCACTGGATACAACATCACTAGTACTCACTGCACAGCCTCAATAATGTTTAGTACACCTCCGGAAGTCTAAAATTATTAGATACAACACCACCAGCAATCACTGCACAGCCTCAATAACGTTTAGTACACCTCCTGAAGTATAAAATCACTGGATACAACATCACTAGTACTCACTGCACAGCCTCAATAACCTTTAGTACACCTCCAGAAGTCTAAAATCACTGGATACAACACCACTTGCAGTCACTGCACAGCCTCAATAACGTTTAGTACACCTCCAGAAGTCTAAAATCACTGGATACAACACCACTTGCAGTCACTGCACAGCCTCTATAACGTTTAGTACACCTCCAGAAGTCTAAAATCATTGGATACAACACCACTTGCAATCACTGCACACCCTCAATAACGTTTAGTACATCTCCAGAAGTCTAAAATCACTGGATACAACACCACTTGCACTCACTGCACAGCCCCAACAACACCACTAGCACTCACTGCACAGCCTCAATAACGCTTAATACACCCCCAGAAGTCTAAAATCACCGGATACGACACCACCAGCACTCACTGCACAGCCTCAATAACGCTTAGTATACCACCAGAAGTCTAAAATCACTGGATACGACACCACCAGCACTCACTGCACAGCCTCAATAACGCTTAGTACACCCCCAGAAGTCTAAAATCACAGGATACGACACCACCAGCACTCACTGCACAGCCTCAATAACGCTTAGTACACCCCCAGAAGTCTAAAATCACCGGATACGACACCACCAGCACTCACTGCACAGCCTCAATAACGCTTAGTACACCCCCAGAAGTCTAAAATCACCGGATACGACACCACCAGCACTCACTGCACAGCCTCAATAACGCTTAGTACACCCCCAGAAGTCTAAAATCACCGGATACGACACCACCAGCACTCACTGCACAGCCTCAATAACGCTTAGTACACCCCCAGAAGTCTAAAATCACCGGATACAACACCACCAGCACTCACTGCCTCACTGCACAGCCTCAATAACGCTTAGTACACCCCCAGAAGTCTAAAATCACCGGATACAACACCACCAGCACTCACTGCACAGCCTCAATAATGTTTAGTACACCTACAGAAGTCTAAAATCCCAGGTTAAAACAAAATATTTATATACATATACCTGTAAATATATTATATATATCCCATCCATATTCCAAGGCACTTCCACCCAATTTTGGGGGGTAGCCGACATCAACAAAGAAACAAAACAAAAAGGGGACTACTCTCTACGTTCCTCCAGCCTAACCAGGGACTCAGCCGAGTCCAGCTGGTACTGCTAGGGTGCCACAGCCCAACCTCCCACAATTCCACCACAGATGAAGATTCATAATGCTGAATCCCCTACTGCTGCTACCTACGCGGTCATCTAAGGCACCGGAGGAAGCAGCAGGGCCTACCGGAACTGCGTCACAATCGCTCGCCATTCATTCCTATTTCTAGCACGCTCTCTTGCCTCTCTCACATCTATCCTCCTATCACCCAGAGCTTTATTCACACCATCCATCCACCCAAACCTTGGCCTTCCTCTTGTACTTCTCCCATCAACTCTTGCATTCATCATCTTCTTTAGCAGACAGCCATTTTCCATTCTCTCAACATGGCCAAACCACCTCAACACATTCATATCCACTCTAGCCGCTAACTTATTTCTTACACCCGTTCTCACCCTCACCACTTCGTTCCTAACCCTATCTACTCGAGATACACCAGCCATACTCCTTACACACTTCATCTCAAACACATTCAATTTCTGTCTCTCCATCACTTTCATTCCCCACAACTCCGATCCATACATCACAGTTGGTACAATCACTTTCTCATATAGAACTCTCTTTACATTCATGCCCAACCCTCTCTTTTTTACTACTCCCTTAACTGCCCCCAACACTTTGCATCCTTCATTCACTCTCTGACGTACATCTGCTTCCACTCCACCATTTGCTGCAACAACAGACCCCAAGTACTTAAACTGATCCACCTCCTCAAGTAACTCTCCATTCAACATGACATTCAACCTTGCACCACCTTCCCTTCTCGTACATCTCATAACCTTACTCTTACCCACATTAACTCTCAACTTCCTTCTCTCACACACCCTTCCAAATTCTGTCACTAGTCGGTCAAGCTTCTCTTCTGTGTCTGCTACCAGTACAGTATCATCCGCAAACAACAACTGATTTACCTCCCATTCATGATCATTTTCGTCTACCAGTTTTAATCCTCGTCCAAGCACTCGAGCATTCACCTCTCTCACCACTCCATCAACATACAAGTTAAACAACCACGGCGACATCACACATCCCTGTCTCAGCCCCACTCTTACCGGAAACCAATCGCTCACTTCATTTCCTATTCTAACACATGCTTTACTACCTTTGTAGAAACTTTTCACTGCTTGCAACAACCTTCCACCAACTCCATATAACCTCATCACATTCCACATTGCTTCCCTATCAACTCTATCATATGCTTTCTCCAGATCCATAAACGCAACATACACCTCCTTACTTTTTGCTAAATATTTCTCGCATATCTGCCTAACTGTAAAAATCTGATTCATACAACCCCTACCTCTTCTAAAACCACACTGTACTTTCAAGATTGCATTCTCTGTTTTATCCTTAATCCTATTAATCATTACTCTACCATACACTTTTTCAACTACACTCAACAAACTAATAACTCTTGAATTACAACACTCATGCACATCTCCCTTATCCTTATATAGTGGTACAATACACGCACAAACCCAATCTACTGGTACCATTGACAACACAAAACACATATTAAATAATCTCACCAACCATTCAAGTACAGTTACACCCCCTTCCTTCAACATCTCAGCTTTCACACCATCCATACCAGATGGTTTTCCTACTCTCGTTTCATCTAGTGCTCTCCTCACTTCCTCTATTGTAATCTCTCTCTCATTCTCATCTCCCATCACTGGCACCTCAACACCTGGAACAGCAATTATATCTGCCTCCCTATTATCCTCAACATTCAGCAAACTTTCAAAATATTCCGCCCACCTTTTCCTTGCCTCCTCTCCTTTTAACAACTTTCCATTTCCATCTTTCACTGTCTCTTCAATTCTTGCGCCAGCCTTCCTTACTCTCTTCACTTCTTTCCAAAACTTCTTCTTATTCTCTTCATATGACTGACCCAGTCCCTGACCCCACCTCAGGTCAGCTGCCCTCTTTGCCTCCCATACCTTGCTCTTTACTTCCACCTTTTTCTCTCTATATTTTTCATACTTCTCTATACTATTACTCTGCAGCCATTCTTCAAAAGTCCTCTTTTTCTCTTCCACTTTTACCTTCACTCCTTCATTCCACCATTCACTGCCCTTCCTCATGCTGCCTCCAACAACCTTCTTGCTACATACATCACTTGCAATCCCAACAAAATTTTCTTTTGCTAACTTCCACTCCTCCTCTAAATTACCAGTTTCTCTTACTCTCACCTCGTCATATGCCATTTTCAACCTTTCCTGATATTTACTTTTTACCCCCGGTTTTATTAGCTCTTCAACCCTCACTAGCTCCCTTTTACATCCACCTACTCTATTCCCCCACTCTTTTCCTACAACTAATTTTCCTTCCACCAAAAAATGATCAGACATACCGTTAGCCATACCCCTAAACACGTGCACGTCTTTCAATCTTCCAAACATTCTTTTAGTTATCAACACATAATCCATTAATGCCCTTTCTACTACTCTTCCATTTGCCACTCTTACCCATGTATACTTATTTTTATCTTTTTTAAAAAAGCTAGCACTTATTACCATGTCTTGTTCAACACACATATCTACCAGTCTCTCACCACTCTCATTTTCACCTGGTACGCCATACTTCCCAATGACACCTTCTACCTCTCCAGCGCCCACTCTAGCATTTAAGTCACCCATGACAACTATATAATTCCTTCTACCCAGTACTTCTACACACCTAGTTAATTCATTCCAGAACTCATTCCGCTCTTCTTTACTTTTCTCACTACCTGGCCCATACGCACTGACAAACGCCCAACATTCCCTACCCAACCTAACCCTTACCCACATTAACCTAGATGATATCTCCTTCCATTCCACTACTTTACCTGTCATCCATTCACTCAGCAATAAAGCCACACCTTCTCTCGCTCTTCCCCTTTCAATCAAAGACAATTTACTAGACATTTCACCAAACATCACTTCACCCTTTCCTTTCATCTTTGTCTCACACAAGGCCAATACATCCATCCTTCTACTTCTAAACATACTTCCAATCTCACATCTTTTACTCTCTATCGTACTACATCCACGCACATTCAAACACCCCAAAACTAGAGTGCGGGGAGCAGTCACTCTCCCCCCAGCTCCATCTCTTTGATAACGTCTCACAGGATTTTTTTATACAGGATATATATATATATATAAATATGTATATATATATATATATATATATATATATATATATATATATATATATATATACCTGCATATATATACACCTATATATAATATATATATATATATATATATATATATATATATATATATATATATATATATACATATATATATATAAACATATATATATACACATACATACACACAGGTATATATATATATATATATATATATATGTATATATATATATATATATATATATATATATATAAGTGAAACGTGTCCGTTTTCACTTTGTTTCATTTGAATAGACGTTTAACAGAACGTCAGCCGGGCAAGACCAACTCCACCCCACTGTGGTGCCCAATCACAGTTTAATCTCACGGTCCGAGCTGGGATCGATCTGCTGCCATGCGAAAGCTAGGCGAACACATTACAACTATAATAGCCAGAAGGCTAGTATATAAATGTATACACACATATCTCATTCTAACGCATCTTTTACAATCTCAAAGAACATATCCCTCTACGAAATGTAGCATTACATATCTTTTATCTAATATTACATCCCAGAGGCCCGCAGGAAAACAGCACATTTCTCGCGATCATATATCTCAGACTGGCAATAAAGTTTCCATACCTCTGGTTTTGTGTTTCTTCCTGATGCTGGGATGCTGAAGACGAAGTACATAAATTGAAGATGATGTTGTAGGAGCTCTATCACAGTTTCTTCTTCTTCTTTTTTTTTGACCTGGAGGTGAAATCAAAGGTAAAGATGAACTGAAGAAGAAATTCTAACACTCAGATTATAGAATCAAGTTATTTTTCTTTTTTAAAATAGTTTGAATATATCTATGGTATGGAAATAGTTTAGTCAATATCATCATCATTATTATTATTATTGTTGTTGTTGTTGTTGTTGTTGTTGTTGTTGTTACTATTATTATTATTATTATTATTATTATTATTATTATTATTATTATTATTATCATTAATATCATTGTTATTATTATTGTTAGTGCTACTGTTATTCTTATTATTATCATTATTATTATTACTATCATTATTATTATTATTATCATCATCATTGATATTAATATTAGTATCAATAATAATAATATTGATATTATTATTATCTCATAAATTCAATAACCTTAAATCAGGTTCAAAACAAGTTTACATGTTCCTTATACCGTGACTACATACAACAAATGTATCTCACTATATCTATAACAAATAGCCCATAAATACCTCTAACCACCAAGTAATTGAAGAGATTTATGATAATAAAGAATAAACTCTTCTTGTCCTATTTCTAAGCAACCTCATAGTTCTTTCACTCAGGCAATCGCTTGAAGCAATATTGAGCCAAAGAAATGTTGTTTGAACGTGTAAATGTCTGAACATATTTTTCTTTTAAAGAATTGTTGAGAGAGAATTAAAAACCCTTTGAGTAATAATTGTCCTAATTATTATTATTATTATCATTATTATTATTATTATTATTATTATTATTATTATTATCATTTTTATTATTATTATTATTATTATTATTATTATTATTATTATTATTATTATTATTATCACCATTATTATTATTATCATTATTATTAATATTATTATTATTACTTGCTAAGCTACAACCATAGTTCAAAAAGCAGATTGCTATAAGCCTGAGGGCTACAAGAAGGAAAATAGCCCAGTGAGGAAAGGAAATAAGGAAACTACAAGAAAAATAATTAAAAACTATTATAAAATATTGTAAGAACAGTAACAACGTTCAAATAAATATTTCATATATAAACTATGAAAACTTAAAAAAAAAAGAAAGCGAAATAAGATAGAATAGTGTGCCCGAGTGTACCCTCAAGCAAGAGACCTCTACCCTATGACAGTGGAAGACCATGATACAGAAGCTATGCCACTATCTAGGACCAGAAAATAGAGAATTAATTGCGCTAGTAGGCCTAAGGAACAGAGGGAAGGCGGTTGAGCATGAAAGATAAATTTCTTCTGACGAAGCTCCTGAAGGAGAGAGATAAGGAGGACACAACTCAGGGAATCTAGAAGGAGCGACAAAGTTTCGGGCGTCTATCTACTGAAGGAGGAGTTTCAATGAATCTTCACTAAGTAAGAAGAATAAAAGTTTAGAAAAGGATTGGGGAGTAAATTACGTGTGAAGAGAGAGAGAGAGAGAGAGAGAGAGAGAGAGAGAGAGAGAGAGAGAGGAGAGAGAGAGAGAGAGAGAGAGAGAGAGAGAGAGAGAGAGGTTTAAGTTATTTGAAATCCAAGAGGACTGGGTGTTCAGAAATAAAGTTTGAAAAATTATACCTTATACTTTATGTTATAAGATATATAAAAGTTGGAATTAAAGATAAAAACTCAGTCATATTTTCAGTATATTCACTAACTATGGTTTTCGATAATTATGCCGTATACGATAGTCATAAGTTTGGCAATGTAGCTCAGCGTGTCAGGGAAGAAATATATCGATATATATATATATATATATATATATATATATATATATATATATATATATATATATATATATATATATATATATATATATATATATATATATATATATATATATATATATATATATATATAGCCACACACTAGGATTTATTATGGGTTGTAAAAATATTCGCAAGTCTTTCTCATATTCCCAAGATGGTCATTAAAAATCAATAACATTTATATACAAATAGGAAAAAGTCTAATATTTCAAGAAAAAAAAAACATCCAGTTTTTTTTCAATTACGCTAACATGATTTTATATAAAAAACCTGCCTCAATGAAAAAAACACATATTTTATTTCTTTTTCTTTTAAATTACACTATACCATAATTTCATAAATAACTGAAGCCTTAATGTAAAAGAGCTTTTTAATTCTTTTAATTACGATAACATGATTTTATATAAAAGAATAAGCCTCCATGTTAAAGTAAAATATCTTTTTTTTTTTCTACAGCATAATTTTATTAATGTAAAAAAACTTCTTAATTTTCTTTAATTATGATTACATGATTTCATATAAAAATGTCTCCATGTTAAAGTACATATCTTATTTTTTTTTCTTTTTCTAATTACACTATAGCATAATTTCATTACTAACTGATGCCTTAATGTAAAAGAACTTTTTAATTTCTTTTTCTATTTTAATTACACTAGCAAAAAAAAAAAAAAATCATAATAAAACTATATTTCCTTTATTCTCCGACTCTAGTTCTGGCTGTCAAAGGAACTAGTATAAACTGTTGTCGTGACTATATGAAATAACTATAATTAGCTTGATATATAATCTCTCATACGTTGTCACCGTGTCCTTTATATTTGAAGAGAAGTTTTCTTGATGACAAGCGACACGTGCCACTTGCCTTTGGCCCATGACGGATGATTTTATGGCATGTCATTGTGCCAATTTAATCTCTCTCTCTCTCTCTCTCTCTCTCTCTCTCTCTCTCTCTCTCTCTCTCTCTCTCTCTCACTCAACGTTGTGGCTGTATAGATTTAGCTATCTAATAATAAAACAAACATCACTTAATCTCAGAATCTCTCTCTCTCTCTCTCTCTCTCCTCTCTCTCTCTCTCTCTCTCTCTCTCTCTCTCTCAACGATATTGAACAAAATCTTATGAACTCAAATTTGGTTAATTTAAAAATGTTTACTTTTGTCTTTACACAGTTATAAGTATTATTCCTTACTTAAGGATATCCTCTTGTTGACCTTTTCAGGTCAATTCAATTATTTATATTTTCAATGGAAAAGAACAATAAGGAAATAAGAAGAAAATACAACTGCCATTAAATGATATAAGTTATGATGAATATCTTGCTTAATAAAAGCGCCAGAGACATTCTGACTATATAGTTTTTATAGTTTATAGTGGAGATATTCATTTTAATGTTACTGTTCTTAAAGTATTAAATTTTTCCTTGTTTCCCTTCTTCACTGGGCTATTTTCCCTGTTGGAGCCCTTGGGCTGATAGCATCCTGCTTTTCCAACCAGGGTTGTAGCTTAGCAGTTAATAATAATAATAATAATAATAATAATAATAATAATAATAATAATAATAATATAAGGCAGGGGTGGGGAGAGTTAGGGGAGAGGAGCTACCCCACACCCCCTCAAAAAAAAAAAAAAAAAAAAAAAAAAAAAAAACTCTTGCAGATCACAAATCGTAAACATTCTATTGCTAGAGTTATCTAACTATGATATGTAGTAAGATGAAGGCAATTCTAAGAGATATTTCGGAATTTGAATGAAACTGACCTGTGAACTTTGAAAATAGCTCAACCTTGTTCTTAATTATAAATAAACTCATCAGCCTCTAAGGAATTGCCTATGAAGTTGAATTAATTCAAAGGAAAAATAAATGTTAGTCTTCAACTAAAGAGCAATTTAAGAACAAAATATTCGGTAAATGAATTGCTATACTAATGCTACTCAACTACCAATATTTCCGGGAAGGTTGAGAAAAATAAAATGACCTTTTAATTGAGTTTCGACCTGGAGGAATCATTTAAAGATATTTCAATACTATAAGGTCCAGATCTCAGCGACGAGAGAAGTAAAATCAAAGAATTGCAACAACCATAAGAAGAGGAAGAAGGAGAAGATAATAAGATACGATCTGTATAAAGAAGAAGGAAAAAATAATATATTTATATTAGATGTGAAATAAAGAGAAAATCAAAGAATTGCAACAACCATACGAAGTGGAAAAGAAGAAGATAAGATACGATCTGTTTAAGGAAGAAGGAATAAAATGGAGAAAAGAATACGATACACACACACATTATATATATATACTATATATATATATATATATATATATATATATATATATATATATATATATATATAAATGTGTGTGTATATATGTGTATATATAATGTATATATATATGTATATATATACATATATATACACATATATACATATATATATATATATATGCTTATAAGTCACTAAATATCGTGTGACAATATATTCAGCCAAGGCCACAGGAAAAATAAAAGAAGGGCGTACGCCTTCTTTTATTTTTCCTGTGGCCTTGGCTGAATATATATATATATATATATATATATATATATATATATATATATATATATAATATATATATATATATATATATATATATACATACAT
>NC_090752.1:63163279-63170779 GCF_036898095.1 Palaemon carinicauda | reverse complement strand
TTTATATTATACATATGTATGTGTATATATATATAAATATATATATATACATATATATGTATATATATACATATACATGTACATACACATATCTGTATATATATATACAGTATATATATATATATATATATATATATATATATATATATATATATATATATATATATATATATATATATATATATATGTGTGTGTGTGTGTGTGTGTGTGTGTGTGTGTATACAGAAAAACTGAGGAAGCTTATTTACAACCAAAATACCACAGGGATATTATTTTTTAAGGCAGCTGAAACAATACTTCATATCTGTACTAATTTGTGGTTATATTGACCTAAACTATATTGAAAATATTACGCTAACCCCATTTTATTACATATAATTCTCCTGAAAGAACAATAATTCACACGATAAACACTTCGTTAAATATTCAATTTCATCTTAAAGCGATGCAGGGAGTAAAAGATGTAGTACATTGTATATAAATGTATCATTTATTCATTAACCAGAAACTAAATTAGTCAACTTGAAGTGAGCCATATGCTTTATTAGGAGTTTTTACCCTTATAGAAGAACAATCTAGTTTTTAAAAAAAGACACCCTGTATATTGTGACCACTTCCAAATAGAGAGTCCTTTCTTTCATTAAACAATTTTAAGAATTAAAATATTATAACCTTTAGAGCACAAACTGAGACTTAAAATTACATTGAGAAAAACAACGTTTCAACAGACTTAAAATTACATTGAGAAAAACAATGTTTCAACAGACTTAAAATTATATTGAGAAAAACAAACTTTCAACAGACTTAAAATTATATTGAGAAAAACAAAGTCTCAACAGACTTGAAATTACATTGAGAAAAGAAATGGAAGTCGATATGCGCAAGAGAAGTCGCTCGTCTACTAATTGGATGGTGAGGGATCATTAATTAAGACCCCTGGTTTTAATTGGTCTGTGTTCACTAAATCTATCTTTTACCCCTTTTCCCTGGAGGAGTCTTGATTGGGGAAGAGAATGTATTCCATGATTCTGGGATTAAGAAGGAACCTTCCTGCTGGAATTCATTGTTACATGTTGATAATTCCCTTATACATCACTTAAAGAATGATAAGAATTGTTTAAATATAGAGTTCGATTTGTATACATCTAAATAAAACCCATATATACATAAGTATGTAAAATGTTATGCCTACAACCATGAATACATTACTAGTGGTTGGAGCTCTACCTTCCCTTAGGTTGGTGATTTGGGCACTTTTGGTTTAAAGGTTTACAGGCCATTCATGAATGAGAGAGGCAAGGGACAGTGACATTGCCCTAGAGACTGACCATATATATATATATATATATATATATATATATATATATATATATATATATATATATATATATATATATATATATATACACACATATATATATATATATATATATATATATATATATATATATATACATATACATATGTAAATACATATGTATATACATATACATATATACTGTACATATATATACATATACATATATACATATATACACACATATATATATATATATACATATATATATATACATATACTTTTTTGGGCTCAAGCCATGTTGTCCTGATGGAAGTTCCTATAGGGTAGCTTCCTAGGGTATATTACAACTACGGCGATATTCCCAGAGAATTTACCTTAAGGTACCCAGAATTCTAACTCCTGGAGCGAATATCCCTAATGAAAGGGATATCGCGACATATCAGAGGACGTATTCTTGACACGCCACATGGCAATCTGCACCCCAAACAGAGATAACACATCGAAGGGGTCAATTGGCAAGAAAACGAAAACGAGAAAGAAAAAGGGGGAGCCGCTCCCAAGGCTCCCTCTTCTCCCGTTTCGTAAGCGTGCATTGCGCCAATCCTGGCGCCATCTGTATTCCTTTTTGCGTAGCTTAACAACTCGGTGTTTTTTCCTGTGTTTCTCGCAAATCTTGGATTTATTCATCTTTTCATGGCTTCTCCAACTTCGTCTGCCTCTGATAAGTTGAGTATCATTTCTTTTATGTATAAATGTAGGCTCTTGGTAAATTTTAAAGTGATTAATAGTAATAATCTTTGTTACAAGAGCCATTGCCTACCGGAGGCGTCATGGACGCTGTCGCTCGATAGGTATGAGTTTTAGTTAGCCAGAGCGACATTCCCGGTTGTTTTGCTTTAATAAATTTTAGCTATTTAGCGTTATATAGGATTTCCTTTCTCGTGCTTTTAGTATTATTTATTTTGGCGAAGTATTCGCCAACTCTGGCCTACGCTAGGCCATGTAGCCTAGTCGTTTGGTCCTAGTACTTTCCTGCATGATTTTGGATTTCCGAGTGTTTTAAAATTTTATTGAAGCTTTAGGCTGTTTTTTATACATTTAAGATTATGTTGATTATTCCAAGATAGTATACGAGTGAGTTTCGGTGATTTAGGTAATCGATTCTCTTGGTGCCTAGGCTAAGTTGCTTATGGAGCCTTAGTATACTTTCTCATACTCCCCGGTTGTTTTCTTTTCTTCGGAGAAGGTATGAAATCCCTTTCCCTCTGTTTAAGCCTTGGGCTTAACCCTAGTGGTTTATCTGAATTAACTTTCGATACAACTATACTGGGGTGTTACTGTACCTCCCTGTTCCAGTAAGTCTGGCTTCAGAGAGGGACAGAACATCAGAGTTTTTAGTCTGAGTCTGTGTTTGTCTGGCTTGGGGTAGAGTCTCCCTCGCTGGCCTGACACAGACATAGTAGGCTTAGCCTCTTTAGGTCACTGCCGAAGGTTTCTGTACGATATGATTCCTTCTTTTGTGATCTAGCAGACTAGTCCTTGTTGCTGTTCTCGGTGGGAGGATAAGATCCTTTCCCTGGGAGTAGCAACACCTTCCTTGCTTTGGTTCAGTGGGGGCTGGCAAGTATTGCTGGCCTCCCTCCTTGGATCTCCCTTAGGCTAAGATGAGTTTTCTTGGCTGCGGGTGATTCTTCACTAAAGCAAGGTTGGTAGGACCCTCTTTTGTCCCTTCCCCCTCTATCTCCGTAATGGCCTAGCCATTACACTACTGTACGTCATTCTACATCTGGACCTAGGATAGGTTAGGATGTGGAATTGACTCAGTCCCTTGCCGGCCGGCAGAGTCTGCCGGCCGGCAAGGGTCTTCTGCTTTGAGTGCTGCCCGGACCTCCCTTGGTCCCTCATCCATGTCTGCCTGTAGAGCCAGACGGCATTCGTCAGGAAGCCTGAATTAGATTCTCCCCTTCCTTATATGCACTCTTTCGGATTGCTGGGCTTGGAGGTAGTTTACGCTCTTATCCCGGCATCCATTCTGTTTTCTTCTAGTGCTGTACCCGACCCAGCTGCCGGCCTATGAGGCCGGCAGCCGGGCAGTCGTAGTCCTCTGGTTCTTTTGCTGCTGGCCGGCATCGGTTGTTTACCTTTGCCGGCCGGCTATTGTCAAGCCCTTGTCTGCCGGTCGCTATGAGCAGTGGCCGGCAGCCGGGTACTACCTTGTGTAGTTGCCGGCCGGCAGTCATTGCCGGCCGACATTGGCTGTTGCCGCCACGCATTTGAACCAGCGTTCTGCCGCCTTTTAGCTGTTAAGTAGTATACTTTAAAGCTAGTTATGGTGTGTGCCGGCCGGCACTTCCTTCTATACTGTACCAGTATTCTTCAGTATAACATATACTGTAGGAAGAAAACTATAGTATAAGTTTTGGTACAGCACTGTGTGTTCTAACACTTTTGTGTTGTCTTGCACAGCCCTTTGGTGTTGCCTTACAGATAAGAAAGTGAGTTCTTTCTTGCCTATTATCCGGTATTTTAAAATCATACCTTAGGTGTGAGCTACACCTGTTTCCTCTGGAAACTTTTTATTGGTTACTCTAGGACAGATTAACCATACGATTTTATTATCTGGAAGGCTGCAACAATTGGTTGTGAAGGAAACACAAGTGTGTGTCTTTCCTTTCTGATTTGTTATGCTAACTGTGCATATCCAGTGATACGTAGTTCACTTGATACTCATGGAAATTTCTTCTCTTTACAGGAGGACCATCCGAAGTGCGGAAGTGTTTTCTGCAACGTCCGCAGTAAGAACCTCTGCGTACATGAGTTTTGTAGGAGAAACGCAGCATGCGCTGTCTCCAAGGGTGATCTCCAGTATTGGGACCCTCAGGTATGTACCGTGTGGACTAACCTGATTACTGAGGCCTTTGATTCCCCTAGGACGGCGGAATCAAGGGATATAGCAAGGGAGAAGCTTCGTACCTGGGTAAAGGGCTTCCAGAAGAACACCTCTGGACCTTATCTTCCAAGTGAGAAGATGAGGGCTTACCTTTTCCCTAGGGCATCAGCTGATGCAGTGATTCCCCAGCCTCAAGAGGAGATCCCCCAAGTTCAGATCCAGGTGGATGCTGAAGTCGCGGTCGCCTTGCAAGACATCCTGTTGGACGACAGGATGTCTGACGTGTCCGAGCGTCTGGAGGAAGACCTCCTGGCAGGACCCCAGGATGAAGTTCAAGCCCCAGACATTGTAGAGGAAGAGGTCGACGAGGTGTCGGCTACTCTGGTTCAGATCCCTGAGCCTATTCCCTCAACATCGTCCGCTCTCCCAGTAGAGCTGGGACAGGCCCTCTCCTCCATTGTTGGAATGATCCAACAAATGCAGAAGGAGAATCAGGAGAAGGTGGCTGCAATGGAACTGCAGATGCAGAGGCTTGCAGCATCACATGGGCCCCAGAAAAGGCTCAATGTGAAAGACCTTCCCTTGTGCTCAGATGCTAACCCGTGGAGATATGCTGAGCACATGCCGATGACGACTGGAAAGATCGTCAGCTCGGATAAGTTGGGTTCAGTTCCCCTAGAGGAGGTGGAATTCTGGCCCAGCAAGGGGTCATATCCGGACTGTTATGTCCGGTTGAGGAAGGAACCAGCTTCAAAGGAGGAGACAGAGCCGAAGGAGGTCATAGTGATGGACCATGCTAAGGCTCAAGCTTTGCTTTCATCTTCGATGAAAGAGAGGGGCTTCTCTAACTCAAAGGTAGCTGCATTGAGTAAGAAGCTCCCTTCCTTTGTGTCCTCTCCTGCTAGAGCCTTCCCCTTTTTACAGAAAGGGTTTGCGGCTGTACTAAAAGCAGTCGAGGCCGGCAAGCCTTGCCCCTCCCTGGAGGAGTGTAAACCCTTGTCGCTGGCCCTGCCTATGGACCACAAGGACTGGAAGGACGTCCATCTTACCTTCTCAGCGGGAAGTTGGAGGCTGATATTGCCGGACGTCAGTTCGGTGAGGACCTCCCTAAGCTGTCTGACTTTCTTTTGCGGAGAGAGCTCGAGACAAAAGAAAGACTGGCTGCCTCAATGTCTCTTCAGACCACACTTGAGACGATGGCAAGTGACCCCAAGGTCCATGAAATGTTCATGGTAGTGGCCAAGACTCATCTGGCCACAGTGACAAAGGATCTCTATAGCTTCGTCAGGGCGAGGAGAGCTTGTAGGGAGTTCGTGTTCACCTCGGCTACGGTGAGGCACGAGCCAAGGAAACTAATCTCCTCCAACATTTGGGGCAAAGACCTTTTCCCAAGCGAATTGGTCAAAGAAGTTGTTGATAGGGCCGCCACGGAGAATAGAAACCTTCTCCAGAAGTGGGGCTTGGCTATCAAGAGAAAGTCTTCCCCGGATGAGGGTCCTCAACCAAAGAGGAAGACTATAAGGACTAGGCTACCGTCTCGGCCAGCCAAGCCACTTAGACAGCAACAGCAACTGCAATTGCCATTGCCTTCAGTGCCCCAGATGGTGGCACAAACCCCGACCACATTCCAGTGGGTACCCCAGGCAGTGTCGACACAGTCCACGGCATTCAACCCAATGTTCGAAGGACAGTCGACTTCCTTTCGAGCAAAGCCTAGAGGAGCAGCCAGAGGCTCGTCTAGGCACCCCTCAAGGGGAAGGGGATTCAGGGGTGGTCGCGATCAGGGAGGCAAGACCTCAGGACGGCAGTCCAAGTGAGATGATACCGGTAGGAGGGAGACTTCAGAATTTTCGGGATCGGTAGACCTTCGATCCCTGGGCCCACAGCCTACTCAAGAATGGACTGGGCTGGAGCTGGTAGAGCACTCCACCCCCGTGCCCTCGGTTTTTCCAACACTCCACCCCCGTTCTGGAGGAGTACATCCAAGAACTATTGGAGAAAAAAGTGATCCGAAGGGTGAAGTCCATCAAATTCCAAGGGAGGCTGTTTTGTGTTCCCAAGAAAGACTCGGAAAAACTCAGAGTCATTCTGGACTTGTCGCCACTCAACAAGTTCATAGTGAACTGCAAGTTCAAGATGCTAACACTGCAACACATAAGGACCTTACTGCCCAAGAGGGCATATACAGTCTCCATAGACTTGTCAGACGCCTATTGGCACGTTCCAATCAACCGTCGACTCTCCCCCTACCTAGGGTTCAAGCTACAACGAAGACTATACGCCTTCAGAGCCATGCCATTCGGGCTAAATATAGCCCCAAGGATCTTTACAAAGCTTGCGAGCGTAGCTCTCAAACAATTACGCCTAAAGGGAATTCAGGTAGTAGCCTACCTGGACGACTGGCTGGTGTGGGCAGCATCCGAGACAGAATGCTTGCAAGCTTCCAGTCAAGTGATCCAGTTCCTAGAGTATCTAGGCTTCAAGATCAACAGAAAAAAGTCTCGACTTTCTCCATCTCAAAAGTTCCAGTGGCTGGGAATCCACTGGGACCTAATGTCACACCGTTTCTCCATCCCGGCGAAGAAAAGGAAGGAGATAGCGGGTTCTGTCAAGAGACTTCTAGATTCCGAAAGGATATCAAGACGCGAACAGGAGAGGGTACTGGGTTCTCTCCAGTTTGCTTCGGTGACAGACCCGGTGCTAAGAGCACAGCTAAAGGATGCAACCGGAGTTTGGAGAAGTTATGCATCAAACGCGCGAAGAGATCTGAGAAGACCAGTTTCGCTTCGTCTACGTACTCTTCTCAGGCCTTGGTCCCAAGCCAGACATCTAAAGAAGTCGGTTCTTCTTCAGCCACCTCCTCCGTCGGTGACAATTCACTCAGACGCCTCGAAGGAGGGATGGGGAGGTCACTCTCATTGGAAAGAAGTCCAGGGGACTTGGTCCAAGCTATTCAAGACCTTTCACATAAACTTTCTAGAAGCTATGGCAGTGCTCCTTACCTTAAAGAAAGTCTCCCCGCGTCACTCGATCCACATAAGGTTGGTGCTGGACAGCGAGGTAGTTGTGAGATGCTTGAATCGACAAGGATCAAGGTCACCACCTCTCAACCAGGTGATGTTGGCCATCTTCCAATTGGCGGAAAAGAAGAAGTGGTACCTGTCGGCAGTTCACCTTCAAGGAGTCCGCAATGTGACAGCGGACCCTCTATCCAGGTTCACACCGATAGAGTCGGAATGGTCCTTAGACGCAGGATCATTCTCCTTCATTCTGAGTCAAGTCCCAGAACTGCAGATAGACCTCTTTGCGA
>NC_090752.1:63148279-63158279 GCF_036898095.1 Palaemon carinicauda | reverse complement strand
ACCTTCTCCCATTAGTATCTTTTCTTCCCTAAATCCTTTTGTGCATTCATCCACATTGGCATATCATTAAGGATGTCCCCGCCCCCTCCCCCCCCAAAAAAAGTATCTGTTCACTTATTCAGATGATTTTACGGCTTGTGTTCAGATTAACCTTTAATCAAGTTCACTTTGCATTCTTAAATGTTCATTAAGGAACAGACGTATGCAAGCAGTACACATTCATAAGTATACACATATCCATATATACATATATATATATATATATATATATATATATATATATACATAAATATATATATATATATATATATATATATATATATATATATATATACATATACCTATATATATATATATATATATATATATATATATATATATATATATATATATATATATATGTGTGTGTGTATATGTACTTATATAATGTATGTCTGTATATATATACACATACATATATGTGTATATATATATATAATATAATATATATATATATATATATATATATATATATATATATATATATATATATATATATACAAATATATAGACATATATATAAACATATTTATGTGCATATATATATATATATATATATATATATATATATATATATATATATATATGTGTGTGTGTGTGTGTGTGTGTGTGTGTATTTATATGTATATATCCCCACACACACACACACACACACACACACACACACATATATATATATATATATATATATATATATATATATATATATGTATGTATGTATGAATTGCAAATAAGCATTACACCGAATTTCCATGCCATGCATTCAAGGTTTTACAGCAATTTTGTCCTGCATATTAAGCAACATTTTGCTGCCCAAGTCCACAGACAATGGAAAGAGAATATTTTGCGACAGTTGATTCATATGCACAAAAAATAGTAAGTCCTTCTCTTGAATATAACATCTATATTCAAATCTAGAGGAGAGAGAGAGAGAGAGAGAGAGAGAGAGAGAGAGAGAGAGAGAGAGAGAGAGAGAGAGAGAGAGACCCTTTTTATTCTTGCCTTGCATTAGGACCCTACTGAATGAACATTGCACAATTGGCTACGAACACAATGGAATAATCCATCTGTTAAATGTTCTTTATTAAATCTTGGCAATAATTAATTTTTTTTTTTTCATAATATAACAAAATTACTGAAAAGAATTCAGATGAGAAATGACCACATTTGCATGTTCTTAGCAATTAATATATTATCTTGACGTTAGGAATCCTGGCCTCACTTGGAATTTTTTTGTTTTCAAATATGAAGAAAATATTACTTAAAAAATTTAAGGCGAGAACAGAACAGACCTCCACCGCGGCAGCTTATTTTTCGACCTTGACCTTTGACCTTAACATGTATTAATTGGAGTGGATTTTCATACACTCAAATATAAACCAAGTTTGAAGTGTCTGTGACAACGATGTTCAAACTTATGGGTAATTATGTGAATTGGACATTTTGCTTGCCCGGGACCTTTCAGACCTTTGACCTTGACCTTCCAAAATGTAATAATTTCCAGCTTTTTACATAAGCTAATCCCTGGAAGTTTTATTATCTACAACTAAAATTGTGGTCAGGAAGCTCTTCACAAACAAACAAACACCCAATCATACAAACAGCGGTGAAAATATAACTTTCCAACTTCGTTGGCTGATATAAATATCTTAACGTTAACAATCTAATTCAGTATTATTTACAAGTTACCGGAAGGTGGAACTGAAACATATTGACAACGAAGAAAAATTTACAATTGTCTTTGAGAGAAAGTAATTGGAGAATGAACGCTGAAAAGGGAACTGAAGTGCCCATAGAAACCCAAGAGTGGACTGAAACTCCAATAAAATCTGCATAGAAACAACAAGGGTTAACTGCAGCTGGATTTTATTGCATGTGTGGAACGCTGGTTCTCTCTCTCTCTCTCTCTCTCTCTCTCCTCTCTCTCTCTCTCTCTCTCTCTCTCTCTCTCTCTTGTAATACCATTAAGGCAGAATTGAAGAGACATAGGGTAGTAAGACATGACAAAAATATTGGAATAAAGAGATTGGAAAGAGTCCTCTCTCTCTCTCCTCTCTCTCTCTCTCTCTCCTCTCTCTCTCTCTCTCTCTCTCTCTCTCTCTCTCTCTCTCTCTCTCTCTTGTATTACTCTTAAGGCATAATTTAAGAGACAGGGTAGTAAGAGATACGACAAAAATAGTAGAATAAAGGGGGTTGAGAAAAAGCCCCCCCCCCTCTCTCTCTCTCTCTCCTCTCTCTCTCTCTCTCTCTCTCTCTCTCTCTCTCTCTCTCTCTCTCTCTCTTGTAATACCCTTAAGGCAGAATTGAAGAGACAGGGTAGTAAGAAATACGACAAAAATAATGGAATAAAGGGGTTAAGAAAAAGTCCCCCACCCCCACTCTCTCTCTCTCTCTCTCTCTCTCTCTCTCTCTCTCTCTCTCTCTCTCTCCTCTCCTCTCTCTCCTCTCTCTCTCTCTCTCTCTCTCTCTTTCAGGTAACTTATGTAGAGAGGGTTTCTATACCAAAAACAAATAAAAATAAAAGCCCTCATTGGAATAAAAGAAATTACGAGTAACATACTTTTATATCAATCATAAAAGCAACACACAATAATCGAGTAAAACTACAACTATATATATATATATATATGTATACATACATTAATATATATATATATATATATATATATATATATATATATATATATAATATATATATATATATATATATATATATATATATATATGAGAGAGAGAGAGAGAGATGAGAGAGAGAGAGAGGAGAGAGAGAGAGAGAGAGAGAGAGAGAGAGAGAGAGGAGAGAGAGAGAGAGAGAGATTGATCTTTGAGAAAAGTGGAAGGGAGGTTGAAGGGTCCAGTATTGGTTATGAACGACAATGAAAAAGAATTGTACATCTACACACACACAATAATCCAAGCATGCAAAACAAATTAAAGGTTAGAGAATAAGACAATAACAAAACAAAAGAAGAACCACAAGGAGATAAAGTAAGGGAGTTAGATATTAATGAAATAAGAAATAGATAACGATAAACCAAACAGAAGAACTGAAGAATTTTAAACGCCTAATTAAGTAGTACATGAAATTTCTTCCCTGAGGGGTCTCAAAAGAGAGAGAGAGAGAGAGAGAGAGAGAGAGAGAAGAGAGAGAGAGAGAGAGAGAGAGAGAGACGCCATGAGAAATATTATAGAAGGACAATACAGAGATTATATATATATATGTATATATATATATATATATATTATATATATATATATATATATATAATATATATATATATATATAGTATATATATATATAACGGATTTTGAGCAAAGCGAAAAATCTATTTATGGGTGAGATGGCCATGTCGTTCCTCATGGAAGTTCCTATAAGTAGCTTTCTAAGGGATATATGTACTACAGTGATATTCCCAGAGAATTTTACCTTTAGGTATCCAGAATTCTAACTCCTGGCGCGAATATCCTTAAATTTTCTCTCGAGGATATCGCATAATATCAGAGGACGTATTCTTGACACGTCACATAGCAATCTGCACCCCTAATAGCGTTAACGCTTCGAGGGGGATTGTGGCACAATAGAAGGGGAGCCGTATCAAGGTTACCCTAGTTCTCATACTATTGAGTATCACAACAGCGCCATAATCCAATATGGCGAACATTTCTTGTAGCATTGAGCATGGTGCTACAGATACCAGTACTTCGGGAGGGATACTGTGAAGGTCTTTTCTTTTTAGAAAAGAAGGTTGGGTCCATCAGGACGACATGGCCATCTCACCCCAAAAACAGATTTTTCGCTGCGCTCAAAATCCATTTTTTGGGCTCAAGCCATGTCGTCCTGATGGAAGCATACCAGAGCATTAATGTATCTGTGGATTTTCATCAGTGACTTAACCTTGGGACAACATTTCTATGATCATTTGGACCAATTGAGATAAATGACGTTACCGTTATCCGTCCATCATCACTAATCATAAGCAATGTTAGTGCTCCTGCCCCTACGGGGAAAAGGGGCCTCAAGGTTAGCATATATTGTATGAAAAAACACAAGTATACACTGAATATACAAACAGTCTCATAGTCTGTATAAATTGCCGAATCAATATCAGTGTCTCTTATATCTATTGTTTTCGAGCATACAACTATATGATGAATACTTACTTTAGTAAGTCAAAGAACTCTGGCATTTTACACATGCAATTGTTGAGCGAATTAGGACACAATACATTCTAATAGACATTTATTCCTAATAAATGACTAAGTGAAGTCTGAAGTTCTACGAAGATAGACCTTTAGATACTCTACAGGACATAGATAGACATCTTCCTTCAGAGGGAAGATTCTCCAGGGACCCCACCTCTTAGTGGGTAGCTCGTTGTTAGCGAGAAAGGTTGGATCAGGAAAGAGGTTCATTTCTCCCGCCTCTGTGAACTGAATGTGGCCTCGTCTCTAGATAGGGCCACTATTTCACTAACTCTATCCCCTGAGGCTATAGTGAACAGAAAAATAACTTTTTGAGTTAGATCCTTAAGGGAACAATCTTCATTGTTCATAGATGAGGCATAATGTAGGACCTTATCCAAAGACCATGAAATGGCTTTGGTGTGGTGCAGGCCTAAGCCTTGCACATGCCTTCGGAATCTTATAAAGATTTAATTCGATAGATCTACTTGAAAGGCATATAGAAGAGGTCTAGTCAAGGCTGATTTGCACGTAGTTATCGTGTTGGCCGCCAGTCGTTGATTATGAAAGTGGACAAAGAAGGACAGACAGAAGTTCATCGAAATTTCTTTCGGTCCTTTTGCTTTAACAAAAGCAACCCGCTTTTTCCAAGACGACTCATATTGTCTTCTCGTTGACTTTGTTTTATAATCTTCTAAGAATTCTATATTGCCTTCTGAGATACCAAATCTTTTCCTAACCGCTAGGGCAAGGAAATCATGAAAATGGAGGGTTCGGGTTCTCTGCGATAAATCGAAGGCAATCAGCTTCTGAACCCTCTGATATAGTCCTGGGTTCAGAACTAGGGCCAGCCTCAGTTTCAGTTCCTTCACTAAAGAGGACAGATTGCTCTTGGACTACTTGGGAGCCAATAGAGCTACTCCCCCTTGGAAGGATCTCAGCATGTTGAGGACCTTCAGCAGGCGATTGGATGGGATGAATCAGGATATCTGAGTCCATCCCTTCTATACCAAAGACATGATGTCTGTTAATTCCACTAGAGGGTCCTCGTATGGGGCTACATCTCGAGGTAGTTTCTTGAAGACGGTCGTGATGAAGAGGTCGATTTGCAGTTCTGGGACTTGATCCCATCTGGGAGGGAATAGGTCTGCGTCCGTGGACCATTCCAACTCTATCGGCTTGAGCCGAAATAGAGCATCCACTGTCACATTGTGGATCGGTTGTATATGAACTGCTGATAGGTGCCATCCCTTTAGGTAAGGGATGGATAACGTCACCTGTACCGTATGAGACATTTTCTAGTATTGTCGATTGCGACGTCTCATTATCGCTTCGGTGTCCAAGATCAGTCGAAGGAAATCTGATATGCGTGGAGAGAGCTTCCCAACTCATGACAGGACCAACATGGTCTTGGGACTTTCGGACTTTAACCTTTGTTAGAGAATCGATTAAAGAAGGACCTATATTGGTCTTTTTAGATCTCTTCAAGCGTTTGATGCGTATCTTCTCCAGACTCTTGACGCATCTTTCAGCTGTGCTCTTAGCACTGGGTCTGTCACTATTGCGAACTGGAGAGAGCTCAGGACTCCTCCTTGTTAACGTCTTGGGAATCTGACTGATTACCCGAGTCTCTTGACCGACCTTACAATCTCCTTTTATATTCCTATTGAAAAGGAGAGTTGGTGTGACTACAGACTTCATTGATTTTACAGCCATTGAAACCTTTGAGCTGGAGGGAATTGAGACTTCTTGAGGCTTGTCTTGCATCCACGATGTTCCAGGAACCGGTTCATCTCCTTGGATGTTCATAGACCAGCTACTTCGGGTGCTGCCCACCCCAACTTCTCGTCCAGGTACATTGTTGCCTGAACCATTTCTAGACTTGGTTATTGCATGATTAAGTCTGTCAATCCTATGAAGACATTTAGGACTGTGTTTAGTCCGAAACATATCTTTCCTAGGATATACGTTACCTTCTGTAACTTGAATCCTAGATGGGAGGGGATGGGGTGATTGGCTGGAAGTTGCTAAGGGACACTTTTCAGGTCTGACAAGACTACAAACACCCCTTTTTGACACAGGGTCCAAATATTCTGAAGGATTAACATTCTGAACTTGCTGTTTTATTTGAACTTGTTGAGTGGCTACAAGTCCAGAATGACTCTGAGATTTCTTGAGTCCTTCTCGTGAATACCAAACAGCCTTCCCTGGAATACGGTGGACTATTGTTTCCTTAGCACCTATATGCTCTAGAGCTCTTAGGTATACTCCTCCAGAGGGTTTTGGATTGTAGGAGGAGTTAAGGAAATGATGGTGGGAGACATTTCTTCTTCCCATCGTAGTCCCATCTTGATTAGGCCTTGGACCCAAGGATCGAAGGTCCAACGATCCCTGAAGGAACCTCCTCCTACCAGAAGTATCTCTATGCTTCGAATGATCAGTAGGATTAAATTTTTGACCACCTGCCTGTGGCATCGCGGTCATTGCACCCATGGGATGTTGTTGAACAGCCCAAAATATATTTCCGAACTTTCCCGTCTTCCTTTTAGGTTGGGGACCCACAACTCTGGAAGACTTTCTCTTTGAAAGGATACCCCACTTTTGGAGAAGACCTACGTTCTCCGTGGTGGCATTCTTAATTACTTCCCTAACTACCTCATCTGGGAAGAGGTCTTTACCCCAGATGTTGGAAGATATCAGCTTCCTTGTCTCATGTTTCAGTGTTGCGGCCACGAACACAAACTCCCTACATGCTCTCCTAGCCTTCAGAAAGGCGTAAAGGTCTCACTAAGGTAGCCATATGCATTTTGGCTAAGACCAAGAGCATGTCTGGGGGTACTTTGATGGGATGAACAAAACTAAGTAGTTTTGTAGAGATAGGGAGGCTGCAAGTCTCTCCTTTGTCTCTTGTTCATTATACAAGAGAAAACTCTGATAGGTTAGGGAGAACTTCGTTAAACTGTCTACTGGCGACATCCGCATCTAATCTTCCTACTGAAAAAGTTAAATGGACTTCCTTCCAGTCCTTCTCCTTTCTGGGAAAGGCTGGTGACAGAGGCTTGTACTCCTCGAGTGCAGGGCATAGCCTACCTGCCTCCACTGCCTTGGCAACTGATTTAAAAACTTTCTCCATAAAGGGGAATGAAATTGAAGCAGGAGCAAGAAAGGAAGGGTGCCTGTTACCTAGTGTAGATACCTTCGACACCGAGTAACCCGCCTAGCCTGTGCCTTATCATGGTCAAGAATCAAGACTTCCTTCAATTTCGTTCCTTTCCTTGACTTTGATTCATCCTTCAGTCGAACAAAACAATTAGGAAAAGCGTCAAAGCTTGCCCAAAATTGGATTTTGTCCAAAGGAACCGCACCCATCTTCTTCGAGATGTAGAGTTTGCCATTTAAAATCGGCATCTCACTTTCTCTCTCACTTGCTCTTGCTCTCGCTCTGTCTCTCCCCCTCTTACACACACTCTCTCCCACTCTTTCCCTCTCTCTCTCCCCTCTTTTCCTCTCTCCTTCCTTTCCCTCTCTTTCCCTCTTTTCCCTCTCACTTCCACTGTTGCTCTCTCTCCATTTCCCCTTCTTCCCCCTCCCATCTCTCTCTCTCTCTCTCTCTCTCTCTCTCTCTCTCTCTCTCTCTCTCTCTCTCTCTCTCTCTCTCTCTCTCTCTCCTATTATCAACAACCCCTCGAGCACTAATAGAACTAATTTTGGCAATCATTAAACACTGGTCTTTTGGACGACGGCTATTTAATATCGGCAATTGATATCAGTGTTTCCCATTTGGCAATGGAAGGACGCCGGAAAATGACGTGACTATGCCCGTCATTTCAGGACATGAGTTGCGTGTGATGTGATTAATGCTCTTTATTGTTTCAGGTCATCAGGCCAGGGCTCTGGAGAGGGGGGGGGGGGGTTATTCAGGGATGCGTGATAAAAGAGATAAATTCTAATTATTTCTCGATATTTATTCCTCAGGGTACTTTTTTTCTTTTTTTTTTAGAATTTTGTCTTAAAATTCTGTCTTTTTTTTAATATCTTCACACTGATTTTTTTCTGATTAAATAAAATACCAATAAAATCTAAAAAAACACAATTGAGTTTTTTCTGATTAAATAAAATACCAATAAAATCTAAAAAAACAATTGTTTTTTTTTCTGATTAAATAAAATACCAATACAATCTAAAAAAACACAATTGAGTTTTTTTCTGATTAAATAAAATACCAATAAAATCTAAAAAAACACAAGTGTTTTTTTATGATTAAATGAAATAATAAAACCTAAATAACACAATTGAGTTTATTTCTGATTAAATAAGATATCAATAAAACCTTGAAAAACACAATTGAATGTTCAATAATTAGTAGACCAGTAACTGTTGGGTACATGCTCTGAATATTATTAACAAATCTAGGCCTATTGTTTTAAATTAAATGACAACATCCTACCAATCGCTTCAGTATATAACAAAATTATTTGCATAAGGCTGATTACATATTTCTGATACCCGCCAAAGGATGGCATTGACACAAGAAAATTCAAATCCGGATCTAGAATCCAGATCCGGGAGCTGGATCATCTCCAGAAGTTAATGGAGTTACTCACGGCCTAAAATTTACGTAAAAACTTTGTCAAAATCCGTCAATTTCTTTTGACAATCTTTAAAATTATGAAAAATGCAAATCCGGAGCTAGAATCCGGATCCGGAGCTAGATTCCGGATCTGGAGCTAGAATCCGGATCCGGAGCTAGAATCCGGATCTGGAGCTAGAATCCAGATCCGGAGCTAGAATCCGGATCTGGAGCTAGAATCCGGATCCGGAGTTGGATCATCTCCAAAAGTAATTGAAGTCACTCATGGTTTGAGATTTATCTGCGTGGAAATTTCGTCAAAATCTGTCAATTTGCTTCAACTAAATCTTTAAAATTGTGAAAATTATAAATCCGGATGTAGAATCCGGATCTGGAGCTGGATCATCTCCAAAAGTAATTTAAGTCACTCAGTCAGATATATATCTGTAGTGGAAATTTCATTAAAATCCATCGATTTGTTTTGACCATATCTTTAAAATTGTGAAAACATTAAATCCGGATCCGGAGCTGGATCATTTCCAAAAGTAATTGAAGTCACTCATGGTCTGAGATTTATCTGTGGTGGAAATTTCGTCAAAATCTGTCAATTTGCTTCAACCTAATCATTAAAATTGTGAAAAAAACGAAACTGGATCTAAAATTTGGATCCAGATCATCTCAAAAGTTTGATGGGGTCGTCCATGACCTTTAAGATCTATCTATGGTGAAAACTTCGTCAAAATTCCTCGAGTAGTTTTAACATAATCCTGTCCCCAGACACACATACAAAACCTGTCCACAGACACAGACTAACCCTGTCCCCAGACACACAGAAAAAACCCATCCACAGACACAGACTAATCCTGTCCCCAGACACACAGACAAAACCTGTCCACAGACGCAGACTAATCCTATCCCCAGACACACAGACAAAACCTGTCCACAGACACAGACTAACCCTGTCCCCAGACACACAGAAAAAACCCATCCACAGACACAGACTAATCCTGTCCCCAGACACACAGACAAAACCTGTCCACAGACACAGACTAATCCTGTCCTCAGACACACAGACAAAACCTGTCCACAGAGACTAATCCAGTCCCCAGACACACAGACAAAACCCGTCCACAGACACAGACTAATCCTGTCCCCAGGCACACAGACAAAACCTGTCCACAGACACAGACTAATCCTGTCCCCAGACAC
>NC_090752.1:63133302-63140802 GCF_036898095.1 Palaemon carinicauda | reverse complement strand
GCCGGCGACCATAAAATTTGTTGGTTTTGAAAGGCCGGCGACCATAAAATTTGTTGGTTTTGAAAGGCCGGCGACCATAAAATTTGTTGGTTTTGAAAGGCCGGCGACCATAAAATTTGTTGGTTTTGAAAGGCCGGCGACCATAAAATTTGTTGGTTTTGAAAGGCCGGCGACCATAAAATTTGTTGGTTTTGAAAGGCCGGCGACCATAAAATTTGTTGGTTTTGAAAGGCCGGCGACCATAAAATTTGTTGGTTTTGAAAGGCCGGCGACCATAAAATTTGTTGGTTTTGAAAGGCCGGCGACCATAAAATTTGTTGGTTTTGAAAGGCCGGCGACCATAAAATTTGTTGGTTTTGAAAGGCCGGCGACCATAAAATTTGTTGGTTTTGAAAGGCCGGCGACCATAAAATTTGTTGGTTTTGAAAGGCCGGCGACCATAAAATTTGTTGGTTTTGAAAGGCCGGCGACCATAAAATTTGTTGGTTTTGAAAGGCCGGCGACCATAAAATTTGTTGGTTTTGAAAGGCCGGCGACCATAAAATTTGTTGGTTTTGAAAGGGCGGCGACCATAAAATTTGTTGGTTTTGAAAGGCCGGCGACCATAAAATTTGTGGGTTACCATTTCTTTAGACAATTAGTGTGAATATCTAAAACCAACCCAAGCCACGTCTTTAGCCTGGACTATACAGGTATATGTTGCCCAAAACAAATGTTACACGCCAAGTTTTGTAACCGATGTTTTTATTAGTCGTCATGGCGACAAATTAGCAATTGTAATATTTAATTATTCTAGACTGAAAAGACACTATACGATATCCTAATCTAGTATAGGATTTGCATATATGTCAAAACTTAGTTGAGTTACCAGCAATAGCTTTTTAAACATCGCCATCATTTCAATTGGATGCATTTTATGCCATATTGCATGTATGAAATAGTAAATGAATAACAATTTGATTTATTTCATGGAATCATTGATATTAATTGTTATCAATATGGGTATTACCATCATCATCATCATCACACCATTTTCATCACTTCACAAATGTTGATAAGCAAACCTCGTAAAGCCATACATTAAGGTCACTCAATTACCACCTCTCCACCATCATCTTTAACCACCACCTGATTATATCCCAACCCCATCCCTACATGTTCGAGGTTTAAAGGACTCGTAGTTATGACAAGATCCCTCTGGTGGAAGTTAAAAAACAAAATACCAAGACAACAATATTTCATACATTTGTTCTCCAGGTGTTTACAATAACGAAGTAAATATGCTAAAGACTGATTGAACACATAACGAGAGTAATGGATTTCTTGAAGAGCTTACCTGGGGAACACCTATAAGGTGTTGGACATCAGGTCATGAAACATCAAATAAAATCATAATAATACGAAGAGTCAATGCTAAGGAAATATTTCCTTTTGCCCTGGGGAGGGTGAAAGCAGCTAGACTCGGACCTATGAGCATTGAGCAATCGTCACCAGGGAAGGGGGTTCGTTTGGAAGTGAGCGACTTGCCCAGATAATATGATTGATTGATTGATCGATTAGGAGTTTTCTGGTGTCCTGAACTCTAAGGTTATTGACACGAAATCAGATAATATGAGTAAACATTGTGTTAATAGTATAATATTTATACCCTACATCCTATATACCATACCATCACTATAATAATACACCACTGAACACTTTCATTGCATGCCATTTCATATATTTTATTTCTACCAATCAATTCTGAAACAATATTAATTATGGTGACTGATGATACAATTTAAATCTCCAACCTTCAACTAATATAATTGATAAAGCAAATAATACTATATTCTCTAAGAGGGCCGGAGCCAAGTAGCCCGTGCCAAAAGCTGACCCAAACCACATCGAGCTACGTGGCTCATGATCGAAATCAAAGGAAAACACTGAAATCAACAACTAAACCTTTAAACATCATTACCTTAAAAATTTGAACAAAAGCCATATATTGATTATTGGTTACCCCAATAGGTGCTATTTGAAACAGTGCGTATGTATGTGTGTTAGAGAGAGAGAGAGAGAGAGAGAGAGAGAGAGAGAGAGAGAGAGAGAGAGAGAGAGAGAGAGAGAGAGAGAGAGAGAGAGAGAGAGAGAGATGTATTTATATGATGAATATTTTCTAGAGTTCTAACATTGAGATGCATTAATTTCTCGTCTTTGGAGTGCTTACATTACTGCTGAAGTTTTGACAGAATCAACGGCTTTCTCATAGTCTATAAATGTCATACATGGTGGCTAGTCATACTCTGTTCATGTTTATATTAACTGATTAATTACATGGATATGGTCAGTTGTTGAACACACGATTCTAAAGCCTGCGTCCTCTCTTGGTTAAGGCTTAGTCTTTCTATTTGTTGAAAATCTTTACGATATCTATAGGGAAACTACATACAGATAGTAATAAAAATCTGATTGAGAAACGATTTAAAAAGGGTGACCCCCCCCTCTCATAAATTATTCACAGCATGCATATTAGTTTTTTTAGAGTTTAGATTGGGGAAATATAAGAATTAACATATATTGGAAATACTTTAGCAACTTAAGATTTGCAGATGACATAGTTCTATTAGTGAATCATGGGAGGAATTGCAAAAGATAATAGGAGATTTGAATAGAGATAGCAGAAATGTAGGACTAAAAATAAATGAGTAAAACTAATATAATGTTCTAAGAAAATGCAGAGACAACCAATAAGGGTTACGGACTAACCTATAGAGATTGCTAATGAATAAATGCACTTAGGACAGACAACACTTCAACATAAAGGTTATAATGGTGAAAATTTGATCAAATTTTCACCACCATAACCTTTATATTAAAGTGTAGCTCCTAAAGTCAATGTAGTCCTGAAGAAGGGTCTCGAAGTGATCCGAAACACATGTCGATACCAAATAATCAATGGAGAAAAGTAAATGTATTTCCGTGTTATCCTGAAAACTATCTGCAGGACGATCTGTATGAGGAGAAACTGTCTTTGATTTTGGACGCCGATGAGACGTTGTGTATTCATTATTCATGTATTTATGTATATATATATATATATATATATATATATATATATATATATATATATATATATATATATAAATATATATATATATATACACACATATATATAATATCTTTTTTTCTAAAAAGGAAATTATTTAATCAGATGGTCCTAACAGTATTAACTTAAGCATCAGACACTTGGAGCCTTACTAAAGGCCTTACAACATAAGCTGATTATAACTTGAAAGAGCTATGGAAAGAATGATGATAAGAATAACAATAAGAGACATAAAAAGAGCAACATGGATACGAGAGCAAACTAAAGTAGAAGATATTCTAACAAGAAAGAAAAAGGAATGGACATCGGCAGGACATATAATGAGAATGTCAGAAAATAAATGGACATTAAGAATTGTAGAATGTGTCCCTAGAGCTTGTAAAGGAAGAGAAAACGATCTTATAAAGTGGCATGTCTGGGGTCTTTTTTTCTATAGTGGACCAGTCACAGCTGATAACACACTAATGTACACACACACACATATATATATTACATATATATATATATATATAAATATATATATACACATATATATTTATATATAGATATATTTATATATATATAGATATATTTATACATATAGATATATTTATATACTGTATATATATTTATTTATAAATATATATATATATATATATATATATTTATTTATAAATATATATATATATATATATATATATATATATATATATTCATATATATATATATATATATATATATATATATATATATATATATGTTTAACTGGGCTCCACAAGGCACTAGAAGAGTTAGAAGACCCAGACCTACATGGCTGAGGACTATGAAGCGTGAAGTAGATGATGAATGGAAATGTATTGAATTAAAAGCTCAAGATAGAGACGACTAATGAAATCTAACCGAGACCCTTTGCGTCAATAGGGGTAGGAGATGATATATAAATGTGTGTGAGTGTGTGTGTGTGTGAATATATAAACCATTGGTAGAAACATAACATACATATTGTGACGGGCCGAGAGAAGGTTGTGACTCAAAGACAGGGTGAAAGCAACTGAGTGAGTCTATTATAGAACACTCTCCTTTATATACAAAAGCTCAAGGCAACAAGAATTTTCATGTTTAACATTGACACCGTTACCGATGAGAAAAACAGACATGTTTTTTCAGATTCTTTTTAGTGCGAGAGGAGAGCGAAGATACAAGCACAAAATGAACTATGTACGATCGTGTGACACACGGTGGGTACAATATCGTAACATCCATCGCCTTCGAAAAATATCTAGAAAGTAATAATTCCATTGGAAAAATCATGTGAATATTACATCATTATTGATTATCTAAAATAAATTCCTCAGAAAAGTACTCGTGAAATGCGTTTTTCCGAGACGTATTTTCTGTGTTTCGAACGGCTCTGATATGGATACGTACCGAAAATGGGTTGTTTTAAATCTCAAACCTGAAAAAATAAGTCGAAGCCTTCGGTTATTTCAATGAGGTTTGCTGAAAACGTCAATTACCCTTCGCCCGAGTTCGATCGCCGAGTGCGCTGCAGGCGTTACTTAATAATGAAAGTAATAAATTATAGTATTAATCATCTTTTCATCTTTCTATTCAGTCTCTTAACTTTTTCTTCAAATTGCAAATCCCAGCGTTGAACGACTTTCAGATTCAAATCCATAAATCAAATCATGTAGTTTATTATTATTATTATTATTATTATTATTATTATTATTATTATTATTATTATTATTATTATTATTATTATTATTATTATTATGATGATGATGATGATGATGGGTTTATTGAAACGAAAGAAGAGTTTTTTTCGCGAGTCCTAAACTGATTCGGAAGAAAATCTTCACGGATCTCCGAATGGCTTCAGAAGAAATGGCCATAGACTTAGTATGGAGTTCTGAATGACCCTGGAACAGAATCTCTGAACGGCTTGGGAAGAAAACTTTCCCGGATTTCCAAATGCCTTCAGAAGAAACAGCCGTAGATTTAGCATGGAGTTCGGAATGACTCCAGAACATATTCTTCCTGGAGCTCCCTGAACGGCACCTGAAGAAAATTTTCTGGGATCTTCAAAAGGCTTCAGAAGACATAGCCGTAAACTTAGCATTCAGTTCTAAATGACTCCAGAACAGAATCTTCACGGAGCATTTCTGAACGGCTTCGCCTCGAGATTCAAATGACTTCTGAAGACCTGATCTCTTTTTTTCAAACTAATCATGCAACGCATTGAACATTGTTAATGGCTATTTTTGGAATAGGAAGCAGCCTGTGAGAATTGTGCATTACAACTACAGGATCAACAGGAGGCTCTTCGAAACACCTTCATCTACAGCTGGTTTTGGTGGTTGCTGCAGAAGTTGTCGAGCTTTGAAGAACATAATATACGCGCCTTGAATGATCCTTTGCTTGGGCTTTTGGAGACTATTGGAACTAAGGAAATAAAGACGGAGACAGAATGGTTCAACTGAACGGTGAGCTACCTGTGGTTCTTCAACAGGATAGTCCCAAAATTCGACATTGAAGAAAGGACATATCCAGATCGTATAGGTAAATATATTGTGTTGTTCATCGTTTGCTTTAACGTGATGACGTACGCAGAGAAAATTTATAGCATCCCTGTCTTTACCCATCGCCCTGATAGACAAAGACATGGATGCCATCGATTTCTCTAAGGAATCTGACGAAATGAAGACACACGGCACTGAAATCTCTCTTGAAATCTAGAAGGCAACTGACGAGCTAGGAAAGAATACGATGAAATCAGGAAGGAAATTGACGAACTAAGGAAACTGGAAGATGAAATATCAAAGGAAACCAAAAACCTGAAGATCATGAAAAACTAGAACAGACAGAAGAGAACAGCAACGAAGAGCCTTTAAACGAAGACGTAAAATAGCCTTTAATGATAGAGGTAAGTCACCTTGAAATAAAGGTAAAAAAAGCCACTAATACGAGAAATAAGGTACCTCAAAATAGAGGTAAAAACCTAATAATGCTAGAAATAAGGCACCTCAAAATAGAGGTAAAAAACCCCTTAATGCTAGAAATAAGGCACATAAAAATAGAGGTAAGAAATGCCCTAATGCTCTAAATAAGGCACCTAAAAATAAAGGTAAAAGAGCCTCTAACGCTACAAGTAATGGACCTCAGAATCGAGGTCAAAAAGCCCCTAATGCTATAAATAAGGCACCTAAATATAGAGGTCAAAGAGACTGTAATGCTGGAGGTAATGCACCTCAAAATAGAGGTAAAAAAGCCCCTAATGCTATAAATAAGGCACCTAAATATAGAGGTCAAAGAGCCTCTAATGCTAGAAGTAATGCACCTCAAAATAGAGGTAAAAAAGCCCCTAATGCTATAAATAAGGCACCTAAATATAGAGGTCAAAGAGCCTCTAATGCTAGAGGTAATGCACCCCAAAATCGAGGTCAAAAAGCCTCTACTGCTATATATCAGGCCCCTACAAATAGAGGTCAAAAAGCCCCTAATGCTAAATATAAGGCTCCTAAAAATAGAGGTCAAAGAGACTGTAATGCTAGAGGTGATGCACCTCAAAATAGAGGTCAAAGAGACTGTAATGCTAGAGGTAATGCACCTCAAAATAGAGGTAAAAAAGCCTCTAATGCTATAAATAAGGCACCTAAATATAGAGGTCAAAGAGCCTCTAATGCTAAAAGTAATGCACCTCAAAATAGAGGTAAAAAAGCCCCTAATGCTATAAATAAGGCACCTAAATATAGAGGTCAAAGAGCCTCTAATGCTAGAGGTAATGCACCCCAAAATCGAGGTCAAAAAGCCTCTACTGCTATATATCAGGCCCCTACAAATAGAGGTCAAAAGGCCCCTAATGCTAAATATAAGGCTCCTAAAAATAGAGGTCAAAGAGACTGTAATGCTAGAGGTGATGCACCTCAAAATAGAGGTCAAAGAGACTGTAATGCTAGAGGTAATGCACCTCAAAATAGAGGTCAAAGAGACTGTAATGCTAGAGGTAATGCACCTCAAAATAGAGGTCAAAGAGACTGTAATGCTAGAGGTGATGCACCTCAAAATAGAGGTCAAAGACACTGTAATGCTAGAGGTAATGCACCTCAAAATAGAGGTAAAAAAGCCACTAATGCTATAAATAAGGCACCTAAATATAGAGGTCAAAGAGCCTCTAATGCTAGAGGTAATGCACCCCAAAATCGAGGTCAAAAAGCCTCTACTGCTATATATCAGGCTCCTACAAATAGAGGTCAAAAGGCCCCTAATGCTAAATATAAGGCTCCTAAAAATAGAGGTCAAAGAGACTGTAATGCTAGAGGTAATGCACCTCAAAATAGAGGTCAAAGAGACTGTAATGCTAGAGGTGATGCACCTCAAAATAGAGGTCAAAGAGACTGTAATGCTAGAGGTGATGCACCTCAAAATAGAGG
>NC_090752.1:63103302-63110802 GCF_036898095.1 Palaemon carinicauda | reverse complement strand
GACCTCTGCCGCGGTAGTTCATTTATCGACCTTTTGCTTGACCTCGACCTTGAACTTTGAACTTAACATGCATTCATTGGCGTGGATTTTCATACACTCAAATACGAATCAATTTTACTTCTCCATAAATGATTTACATGACACTACTGAAACTCTAAACCGAATCCTTGATAGTGTTAGAGTATGGATGAAATTTAAACAACTAAAATTAAATGAGAACAAAACTGAATTTATGTTGGTGGGCAAGAGAAATAGCGTGAGAAACTTAGGTGATATTCAAATGAACATAAATAATGACTCGGTGCCGATATCTAGTAAAGTTCGAGATCTAGGTGTATTTCTGGACTGTAACCTGTCTCTAAATGACCAAATAAATAATGCAATAAAAACTGCTGGTTATCATCTAAGAAATATTGCGTTTATAAAAAAGTACCTGGACGAAAATTCTGTAAAGACACTTGTGATAAACTGTTTTATTACCAGGATTGACTATTGCAACTCTATCTATTACAATTTACCAAAAGTGCAACTTAAGAAATTGTAAAAAATAATAAACAGAGGAGCAAGACAGATAAAAGGTGTCCCACCTAGAGAAAGGATCACCCCTATACTAATCGATTTACACTGGCTGCCGATTAAAGCGTGAATTGAAGTTAAAATATGTACAATAACCCACCAAGTTATCAGAACAGGGCGTCCAAAATACTTAGAGAACTGCTACATATTGCGCAGCCAACGAATCGTGTCGACACGAGAGTAGTTGCAGATGGCTTCAAATATTGGAACCTAGATATATGTCTACTGTAGGCTCCAGAGCCTTTAAATATGCGGCCCTGAGACTATATAACAAGCTCCCACGACACATTCGAAGGGTGAAGACACTAAGGCTTTCAAGAGGAAACTGAAGACTTTCTTATTTCATGAGTCTTTTGACAGTGACGATTTAACAGTAAATGAACAATGCGCGATATGAAACGTTAAATACTCTGAACGAACTAACTAAAACGACAGTGGAGGTCCTGTAGAGAGTGGGGTTCCCCTGCTGTATGGGACCGGAAAAGCAGCCGTCAAAGTAAAGTAAGTAAGTTTAAAATCTAGGTGACAACGATGTCCGAACTTATGGCTGATTACTTGAATTGGACATATATATATATATATATATATATATATATATATATATATATATATATATATATATATATATATATATATAGAGAGAGAGAGAGAGAGAGAGAGAGAGAGAGAGAGAGAGAGAGAGAGAGAGAGAGAGAGAGAGAGAATGTATTCATATTTATTATTACTCTCATCAAATTTTCATTATAATTCCTAATGCATTGTTATTTATTCAGCAATAATCCTTTAAATGTTTCCCCCATCAGTAAATGAATTTGAAATACTGTTTTTCAATATTTATTCGTATTCATTATTAGTCTACCATCAACCTTTCATTTATATTTTGTATTGTTATTCATTTAGCAATCATATTCCTTCTTTTATGCGTTTCCTTCATTAGCAAATGAAGCGAAGCAATAATTTGCAAAAACAGTATTGCAAAATATTTTCTTAAGTCTTTCGTCTTACGGTATTACGGTCTTGGGTGGTGCCATAGCTTCTGTACCATAGTCTTTCACTGTCTTGGGTTAGAGTTCTCTTGCTTGAGGGTACACTCGGGTACGCTGTTCTATCTTATTTTTCTTCCTCTTGTTTTTTTAAAGTTTTTATTGTTTATATATGAAATATTTATTTTAATGATTTTTCTGTTCTTAAAATATTTATTTTAATGTTGTTACTCTTCTTAAAATATTTTATATTAATTGTTAATTACTTTTCTTGTAGTTTCCTTATTTCCTTCCCTTACTGGGTTATTTTCCCTATTGGAGCACTTGGGCTTATAGCATTCTGCTTGTCCAACTGGGGTTGTAATTTAGCAAATAATAATAATAATAATAATAATAATAATAATAATAATAATAATATCATTCGACTATTAAACGCCCTCTTGTCTCGGTCTGTTTCTAGAGCGAAGTTCATCAATAAAGGTTTAAAGGCCGCTAATGAATGGCAAATGCAGGAGGCAGTGACATTGCCCTATCAAGCAGGACAATGCCCTAGAGACTGACCATATATACATATTGTCATCGCCCGAGCCCCTTCTCCACCCAAGCTAGGACCAAGGAGGGCCAGGCAAGGGCTGCTGATGACTCAGCAGATAGACCTATAAGCTCCCCTAAACCCGCTATCCTTAGCTCACAAGAATGATGAGGTTGCAGCGACCAAATGAATTAATGAGTTTGAGCGGGACTCGAACCCCAGTCTGGCATTCACCCTCTTTAATGGTTTAAAGGCCGATAATGAATGGCAGAGGCAAGGGACAATGACCTTTCCCTATCAAGCAGGACAATGCCCTAGAGACTGACCATATATACATAAGGTCAGCGCCCAAGCCCCTTCCACTCGAGCTAGGACCAGGCAAGGGCTGCTGATGGCTCGGCAGCTAGGCTTATTGGCTAACCAAAAGCCCCTATCCTTAGCTCACAAGGATGGTGAGGTTGCAGCGACCAGAGGAATTAACGAGTTTGAGTGTGATTCGAACCCCAGACTGGCATTCAAAAGTCAAGGGCGTTACCACATCGGCCACCACAACCCTATGCCAGTTTTGTTACTAGAGTTACATTTTATGAAATAGAGGAAACTGGGCCAGTTTGTTTTTTTATCTTTTAGTGAAAAGACGAAACTTCTAAAGCGGACTTGAAGGGTTTACATCTATTTATCTATCATGGCATTTTTGCCATGCTCTACCTTTTGGTCATTTGCTGATCGGCAGAATGATGAGGGCGAGTAATTAACCCAAGCATAAAAGCTAAAAACAATTATTGTCTAAAAACTATTATTGTTTTTATTTTCTTTGAATGTACTGAAGTACACATGGGTCTGTGTTTCTACACATAAAACAGAGGAATATTTCATGCCACGCTGTATAGATTGGCAACATGCAACAGAAATGTTTTATAACATTTTTTTTTTTTTTTTTTTTAGATACATGTTGGCATTGAGAATTTATCTTTCTACCATGGCACTTGACCCCACTCCCCAAATTTTAAGGGGTAAAAAAAAAAAAAGAAAAAAAAAAAAAACAGGGGGAGGGGCATTTTTCCTCTCATTGTTTCTCTTTGCCTGATTTTTCCTTTCCTCACTAAGCTATTTTTCCCTGTTGGGGCCTTTGGGCTTATAGCATCTTGCTTTTCCAACTTTGATTGTAGCTTGGCTAGGAATAATAATAATAATAATAATAATAATAATAAAAATAATAATAATAATAATAAGGGACTATGCCGAGTTTCGTTTGCACTGCTAAAGAGAAATAGAAAATCAAGAAAAAGATCAATTAAAATTCTAATCGGTGAAAATCTATTTTCAATTCAATGAAATGCTGGCAAACGTAACTGAGAACAGTTGACTGCCAAGAATTATGACTGATATTCTTTCAATTTTAATATTTTGAATAATAAAATCAACAACGCGGATACCTGAATATATCGAAAATAAATCATACATTTTCCATCATGATAAGATTGCATAGAATTAAAGAGACTAAATAGAGTTTACTGAAACAATAAATCGTCAACATGAAATTATTATTGATATGAAAAGAGGAAATATGAAAACTTTTATCATAACAGTTAATCAATTTCACGGATAATGTAATACATCACGAGTTTAAAGGCCGCTCATGAATGGTAGAGGCATAGGAGAGTTGACATTGTCTTAGCAATCAGAGCAATGCCCTACAGACTGACCATATTTACACATGAGTAGCCCGAAAGCCTTCTCTCCACCCGATCTAGGATATATTGACGTAAAGGAGTGATATTACGGTCACCAACCCGTAAAATATAATGAAAAAGTATGGTAAAATTACGGTCGCCTGTATTTTACTGACATACGACTGAAAACAGTATATTTTAGGGAGAATTTGCGATTAAAATCACGTTTTTTTTACACAGTGTTACTTAGGAGTATTTGCTCTTCATTTAAACCCTCTGGTCGCTTTGTTTTACTTTCGTAATTTTAATTAGCACCAATTTTCCCTCATCGTCTTTGGCTTCCTCTAACGATTGTTTGCGAGGCTGAATAGATTCAGGGAGGAACTTGAATAGTTAAGAGAAAGATGATTTGCTTCCGCAATATCATCTCATCAGGAGTTTCTTAGGATGAAGTAGATGACTTGAGTTGACTTAGTGAGTTGAAGAGAAACGTTGTGAAATTAGAGATGCTCTTGATTTAGTAGATTCATTCGAAGGTTTATTATGGTATATTTCTCTTTTATTTAATTTTCCTTTTCCCCCAAATTCTAAGATTTTGGTGTTGAAGTTTAAGGACATTTTATTGCAATAAAGCTTTTTTTTTTATTATCAGTTTATGAGGTTTGTTCGTTTTTTAGTTTTAGCTTCAAAACCTTACGCAAATATATTTCCCTATACATTAAATATATATATATATATATATATATATATATATATATATATATATATGTATATATATATATATATATATATATATATATGTATATATATATATATATATATATATAATATTTATATGTATATATATATATATATATGTATATATATATATATATATATATATATATAATATTTATATGTGTATATATATATATATATATATATATATATATATATATATTTACATATACATATGCATACATATATTTACATATATATGCATCTATATACACATATTCACATACATACACATATATATACACATATATACATATACATATGCATACACATTTACATATATATGCATCTATATACACATATGCATATATACAGTATACACATATATATAATATATATATATATATATGTATATATATGCATATATATATATATATATATATATATATATATATATATATATATAGTATATATATATATATATATATATATATATAGTATATATATGTGTATACTGTATATATGCATATGTGTATATAGATGCATATATATGTAAATGTGCATATATATATATATATATATATATATATATATATATATATATACATATATACACACACACACTTCCTTGAAGAGGCAGGTCCTACAACCTTCACTCCTTCAAAAGGCTGGTTGATGATAAAATGTATTTATCTTTCAAACGATGATAGGGAGGCAGTAACTCCTTATCATATTGAAAGGGAGATTAATTCATTATCAAAAGGTTTTCACATTCAAAAATAGTGATTATCATTATTATTATTACTTGGTAAGCTAGAACCCTAGTTGGAAAAGCAAGATGCTATGAGCCCAGGGACTCCAACAGGGTAAAATAGCCGTGAGGAGAGGAAATAAGGAAATAAATAAACGATATAAGAAGTAATGAACAATTAAAATTAAATGTTTTAAAAACATAAACATTAAAACAGATATTTCATCTATAAACTATAAAGAACTTACTGTACGTCAGCCTGTTCAACATAAAAACATTTGCATCCATTTTCAATTGCTTCCTAAAAAAAATTAACATCTCTCGCAAGGGGAACCTTTCAAAGTAAAATTCTATTCTATCTTATTTCTCTTCCTCTTGTTTTGTTAAAGTTTTTATAGCTTATATAGGAAATAATTATTTTAATGTTGTTACTCTTCTTGAAATGTTTTATTTTTCATTGCTTCCTTTCCTCACTGGGTTACTTACCCTGTTGGAGCCGCAAGGCTTCTAGCATCCTGATTTTCCAACTAAGGTTGTAGCTTAGCAAGTAGTAGTAGTAATAATAATAATAATAATAATAATAATAATAATAATAATAATAATAATAATAATAATAATAATAATAGAGTCCCTGGGCATTGGGCTTAAAGCATCCTGCTTCTCCAGCTAGGATTTTAGCTTAGCAAGTAATAATAATAATAATAATAATAATAATAATAATAATGATAATGATAATAATAATAATGGAGACCTTGGGCTTATAGCATCCTGCTTTTCCAACTAAGGTTGTAACTTAGCAAGTAATAATAATAATAATAATAATGATAATAATAATAATAATAATAATAATAATAATAATAATAGAGCCACTGGGCTTATAGCATCCTGCTTTCCCAACTAGGGTTATAGCTAAGCAAGTAATAATAATAATAATAATAATAATAATAATAATAATAATAATCTGACGAGTGAAAGAATCTCGGTTTGGATGCTGAAGATATTAAGAGGATAAAATTGTCCCTTTCTTTACTTAGTTTGATGTATATTACAACACAGCAAATAAGAACTTATTTACTTATACTCTTCAGAGGGATCTTGCTTCGTTTGATCATTCCAAGGGTTCGGCTGTCAGGAAATAAATTGGTTTTGGATATAAAGGCTTCAACTTGGAGATAGAATTTATAAGGATGTTTATAGGGAGGGATAGGATTTTTGATGGAGAATATTAAATATTTGTGAAAAGGTAAACCTAGATTTTATATATATATATATATATATATATATATATATATATACATACATACATGTACACATAGGAATATGCATATATACATATGTAAGCAAAAATATGTATATGTATATGAAAAATACACAAATATAAAACGTAATTATATCAACATAAACATATTTGCATATTTTTGTATATACATACACACACATACATACATACATATATATATACAAATATACATACATATATATATATATATATATAGATATATATATATACTTATATACAAAAATATATACAGATATGTATCTGAATATGTATATATATACATATAAATAAAATCACATATGTATATATACATATATACAACACACATTATATAAGCAGAAATATATATATATATATATATATATATATATATATATATATATATATATATATACACTCTTCAAATATGCATATACACTCATATCATAATATATATATATATATTTATATATATACCCACAAATATACATTCACACACATACAAACACACAGTATAATCTCCTATAATAGCTTCTGATATAAAAAAAACTAGGAATCCTCAACTCCGAGAATGCTGGGCTGGTGGCTGACAGAACTACCAGCGGACCTCGACTCCAACGACCAATTATATTTTGACGTCTTAATCAGACCTGATTAGGCCCAGTGAAAGGCTTGATGACTACTAACCCGACGTCATTTCGGTTATAATCAGGCAATCAAAAGTGTGTTTCTTTAATTTCGTACCCTTAGATTACGTACAATTAGATTGCATACCCGTAGGTTACGTACACTTAGATTACCTTATATTGAGTATTCTTAGGTTACGTAGTCTTAGATTATTTTAAATTATTTACCCTTACCCTTTGAATATCGTAGATTACGTACCCTTAGATTACGTACCCTTAGATTACGTACCCTTAGATTACCTTTTAGATTACCTTAGATTACGTACATTAGGATTGAATACCCTAGGTAACGTACCATTAGATTACCTTAAATTGCGTACCCTT
>NC_090752.1:63095802-63098302 GCF_036898095.1 Palaemon carinicauda | reverse complement strand
TGTAGAGTAGGGGCTGTCTACATAGATAAATCTATAGGCAACTATCCCCCCATCCTTATTCAATAGGACCTCAGCCATATATTTCAACAGACGTTGTTGTGTCTTTGATGACAAGAGCAAAACAATTTCTTTGATTTACAGTCTTCTGGAGACCAGCATTCCAGTGTAAACAAACAAGGCCATGTGTATGCTATAAATTGTAAGCTTAGAAGGATGATTTAGATTTAATGTTTTGTGCGTTACCGGAATACTGAAATGGAGGTATAGATGGATTTTTCTGTTTTTATATGCGATTCCAAGTTTGTTTTTCTCAATGTAAAAAAAATGTGAGAGAAGAAATTGTCTTTTCACTGGAATACAAATTCCACCAATATGCACAAGTCGAAAACCAGCATTGAAAATAAAACCATTTAAAATTTGGAAATTGTATAAAAAACCTATTGATGTTGAAATATATCTAAACAAATATAATTAGGGATTATCATTGCCTTGAGTATCAGGTGTTTACTCCCTCAGTTGTTAATCACTGTTCTTTATTATAGGAATTTTGAGGTGGTGCTCTTGGTCTGCTGGAAAATTACCATCGGTCTTCTAAATGTCTTGGAGGAATCCATTATCCTTCCAGCTTGATGCCGGTCTGGTGTTAATCTACAGCCGAGACCATCTTTAGATAAATGCTCTGAGTGCCATTGTTGGGGTAAGCCCCAAGGAAACAGTTAATCGCAAAGTGCCACTGTGGGATTGAGCCCCCAGGGAACAGTCATTGGCAAGGTGCCAATGTGGGGGTAAGCCACCAGGGAAGAGCCCTTGGCAAACTACCACAGTGGGGTTGAACTACCATAGATAATCCATTGGCAAAATGCTACTGTGAGGGTGACCCACCAGGAAACAGTCATTGGCAAAGTGCCACTGTGGGGGAAAGCCTCCAGGGAACAGTCATTGGCAAAGTGTTACTGTGAGGGTGAGCCACCAGGAAACAGTCATTGGCAAAGTGCCACTGTGGGGGAAAGCCTCCAGGGAACAGTCATTGGCAAAATGTTACTGTGAGGGTGAGCCACCAGGAAACAGTCATTGGCAAAGTGCCACTGTGGGGGTGATCCACCAGGGAACAGTCATCGGCAAAAGGCCACCGTGGGGGTCAACCACCAAGGAACAGTCATTGGCAAAATGATACTGTGGAGGTGAGCCACCAGGGAATAGCCATTAGCAAAGAGCTATTGTAGAGGTGAGCCACCGGGAATAAGTCATTGGCAAAGAATTTACTACATTAGCAAAACCTCACCCAAATATGCACAATCCTGGACTTGATCATGACTCTTATTGCTGTACGAAAAAGCCCCGAGAAGCATGTCTGAAAAATACAATGCCTAACATAAGGCAATGACACACACCTTTTTGTGACTGGTGACAGGGAATTATTATTATTATTATCATTACTTACTAAGCTACAACCCTATCTGGGAAAATTGCCCAGTGAGGAAAGGAAACAATGAAAGATTATATATTTTAAGAAGAATGACATTTAAATAAATATTTCGTATATAAACTATGAAAACTTTAACAAAACAAAAGGAAGATAAACGAGATAGAACAGTGTGCCGAAGTGTACCCTCAAGCAAGAGAACTCTAACCCAAGACAGTGGAAGACCATGGTACAGAGGCTATGACACTACCCAAGACTAGAGAAAAATGGTTTGATTTTGGAGTGTCCTTCTCATAGAAGAGCTACCTACCATAGCTAAAGAGTCTCTTCTAATAAGTTCCCTTGGGTTTCCACTCTCATCGTCATGCTGTCATGAAACGACCAAATGATGTTCATCAAGTTTTCTGGGCAACTGACCTTCATCAAGAGGTTCAACAGGCCTTCCTAACTGATCGAAATAGGCCTTAAGGTCCACAAAGATCATAAAAAGTTCAATGTTATTCTGTTTTACTCTTGGTAATGGTAGAAGAGACTTTTTAGCTATGGTAAGCAGCTCTTATAGGGAAAGGACATTCTAAAATAAACCCATTGTTCTCTAATCTTGGGTTGTGCCTTAGGCTCTGTACGAAGGCCTTCCTCTGTCATGGGTTAGAGGTCTCATGCTTGACGGTACACTTGGGCACACTATTTTATCTTATTTCTCTTCCTCTTGTTTTGTTAAAGTTTTTATAGTTTATATAGGAAATATTTATTTTAATGTTGCCATTCTTAAAATATTTTATTTTTCCTTGCTTCCTTTCCTCACTGGGCTATTTTCCCTGTCGGAGCCCCTGGGCTTATAATATCCTCTTTTTCCAACTAAGGTTGTAGCTTAGCAGCAATCTGTCAAACAGAGCTTTATACCATTCGAGCTTTTGTTAGGTTTAAAGACAAAAACACGGGCAGCAATTACTGAAGCATTTTGTTGATTTATCCTCACTTTATATTATTCTTTCCAACTTAATGGTTATTCTAATTAGAACTTCTCTCCTTTCAAGTCGAATCATTAAGCGAGATTATATAATTATTCAGCCCATT
>NC_090752.1:63078302-63085802 GCF_036898095.1 Palaemon carinicauda | reverse complement strand
CATCCACTGAATAATGTACCTCACCCTTATTCGTACTACCACTGTGAAGATTCGGGCCTGTTGCAAAGAAATGTGCTACAAGATGTGAAAAAAAACTAAGTAGGCTATTACCTCTGATGGTGGCCTCTAAATTAATTAATTTCTTTTTGCATAATTAAAGATCTATAGTGCACTTTTGATAGATACTGGTGCCTGTCATTCCCTTTGACCACGTTCTGCCTGGTGGCCACTAACAGATATGCCCCTCCAATGATTACAAGATGATTACACTGCCGTTTGGGGGCACCCAGTATCGGTGGAAATTCATCATCACCGAAATTACACTACCTGTCATTAGTGCATATTTCTTCATCGATTTCCACCACCTCGTTCACTTTGCACATCAATCTTTAGTAATAACCAGCTCTTACTCATCCACCCATTTATCACCTGCTCCCTCCAACCTTGCTCTCCACATCAGCATGCTAATGGATGCTTATGTCCATCATCCCACTTTACATCCCAATGTCTATCGCCCAGAGCTATGCCAGAATCCTACGGTTCCCGCCAAGCGCGATAAATATAACTAAATCATGATGATGGGGTCCCAAGCGTTTGCATGATTTAGAAGTTTGTCACTAGAATGTCTGACAGCTGTTAAATTTGAATATCCTGAAATGGAAGAGATAGACCTTCATCAAAAGACCTGAAGGCCATGGTCGTTGTCCCTACACATCCTAAAGAATGATGGATCCCTACAACCTTGTGAGGATTGCACAAGTCTTAACATGTACAATAGATGAAGTCAGACCACTACCCGTTACCTTCACAGTATTTTTCGCCCTCGACTTTCCGAAGAGGTATTATCAGGTGCCCATGAACCCAGAAGGCATACAAAGACTGCCATCACAAAACTCTTCAGCATTAAACTTTAAATTACTTGTACTTTCGCCTTTGTAATGAAGGGGCCACATTTCAGCGACTCATGAATGCAATCTTATGGGACCTACACCTCTGGAAATGTTGTGTAGATGAAACACTAGTATTCTTTCCTTCCAAAGAAGACCACCTTACATCACCTACACATCATCCTCGACTGACTTCAGCTAAATGACCTGATAGTTAGGTATGACAAGTGTACTTTTGGTGTAGAGGAAGTGGCATTCTTGGTTCATAGCATTACTTCTGAGGGCGTCCACCCCCTCCCTGAGAAGGTATCAGCACTGCAGAAGTTCCCTCGGCCCTCGGCCATTAAAGCACTGCAAGAGCTTTTGGTGAACTATTATTACTGGCATTTGCAAACCATCGCCACGACTCTTGGTCCCCTCTACAACCCCCTCATGGAGAAGACTCAAAGAAAGCCCTATCATCTGCTACTGCTCTCATCTTTCTCGTGCCAACTACACCCTCCTACTCTCTACCGATGCCGGTGATTTCGTTGTAGGGGCAGTACTCAAGCAGATGATCAATGAATTGCCCCATCCATTGGCCTCTTTCAGTAGGAAACTTTTCAAAATAGAGTCCAACTACTCAACCTTTGACAGAACTACTGGTGGTGCACATTGCCAAAGTGCCACTCTATGGGTGAGCCACCAGGGAACAATCATTGGCAAAATGTTACTGTGAAGGTGAACCACCAGGGAAGAGTCATTGGCAAAATGTTAATGTGGGGATGATCACCAGGAAAAAGTGCCACTGTGGGGGTGACCCCCCAAGAAACAGTCATTGGCAAAGTGCTACTGTGGGGGTGAGCCACCAGGGAACCGTCATTGGCAAAGTGCTACTGTGGTGGTGAGCCACCAGGGAACAGTCATTGGCAAAGTGCCACTGTGGGGATCAACCACCAAGGAACAGTCAATAGCAAAATGCCACTGTGGGGGTCAACCCCCAAGAAACAGTCATTGGCAAAGTACCACTGTGTGTGTGGGGGGGGGGGGGGGGGGGTGAGCCACAAGGGAACAGCCAATAGCGAAGTGCAACTGTGGGGGTGAGCCACCAGGAATAAGTCATTGGCAAAGAATTTACTACATTAGCAAAACCTCACCCAAATGTGCACAATCCTGGACTTGATCATGACTCTTATTGCTGTACGAAAAAGCATCGAGAAGCATGTCTGAAAAATGCAATGACTAACATAAGGCAATGACACACTCCTGTTTTGTGACTGGTGACAGAAATTGTGTTTTCATTCCCATCGTTATGCTGTCATGGAACGACAAAAAGTTGTTCATCAAGTTTTCCGGGCAACTGACCTTCAGCAGGAGCTTCCACAGGCCTTTCTAACTGACAGAGATAGACCTTAGCAAGGTCTACAAAGACCATTTATATTTCAATGTTTTTTCTGGTTTCCTCTTGGTAAGGGTAGACGAGACTCTAGCTATGGCAAGCAGCTCTTCTAGGAGAAGGACACTCCAAAATCAAAACTTTGTTCTCTAGTCTTGGGTTATGCCTTAGGCTCTGTACCATGGTCATCCACTGTCTTGGGTTAGAGTTTTCTTGCTTGAGGGTACATTCAGGCATACTATTCTATCTTATTTCTCTTGCTCTGGTTTTGTTGAAGTTTTTTAGTTTATGTAGGGAATACTTTAATGTTGTTACCGTTCTTAAAATATTTTATTTTTCCTTGTTTCCATTCCTCACTGGGCTATTTTCCCTATCGGAGCCTCTGGGCTTGAAATATCCTGCTTCTCCAATTCTCCAACTAGGGTTGTAGCTTAGCAGCAATCTGTCAAACAGAGCTTTATACCATTCGAGCTTTTGTTAGGTCTAAAGACAAAAACACGGGCAGCAATTACTGAAGCCTTTTGTTGATTTATCCTCACATTATATTATTCTTTCAAACTTAATGGTTATTCTAATTAGAACTTCTCTCCTTTCAAGGCGAATCATTAAGCGAGATTATATAATTATTCAGCCCATTTAATCCCCACGTGGTATATTTAATCACAGTGGACATTAATCAAGTAAGTTCTAAAGGGGTTAACAGATTGCAAGGTATGTGAATGTCGAGGACTACATCGTTTCGTAGAATTTAAGTAATTAATTAGATTGATCAAAGATACTCAAGGGAAGGGAGATGAATGAGACCTAACTCGAAATTAATTTTTTGTAGATTTATTTATATTATGCGTTTCTCTTAAATTAATATAAAAGATTTACGTGTGTAAAAGAATATGTAACATATTTGAATATTATATTCAATGTGTTTTTGTGGATTGGAAATTTGAACATAAGAGTGCAAAATTTCCTGTGCTGTATACATTAAATAAATCTTCAATACTTCTATTTCCATACTATGAAATGTAGTTGTATTTGAGGATGTATTTGCTGTATAATGGCAGTAGTTTAAAATTTAAAAAGGGATGGTGGTAACCAATATATCGAAATATCTTATATGTTGGAAGTTCTTTTAAAATGGCAAGCGAAATATACACTGAGGAGAAAGACACTCAAAAATCAAACCATTGTTCTCTAGTCTTGGGTAATGCCATAGTCTCTGTACCATGGCCTTCCCCTGTCTTGGGTTAGAGTTCTCTTCCTTGGGGGTACACTCAGGTACACTCTTATTTCTCTTCCTCTTTGTTTTGCTAAAGTATTTATAGTTTACATAGGAGATATTTAACTTAATTTTGTTACTGTTCTTAAAATTCCTTCCCTCACTGGGCTTTTTTCCCTGTTGGGCTTGTAGCGCCCTGCTTTTCCAGCAAGGGTTGTAGCTTAGCAAGTAATCACAAATAATAATAATAACATCAACAAAAACAACAACAACATCAACAACAACAACAACAAAAACAACAACAATAATAATAATAATAATAATGACAATAATAATAATAATAATAATAATAATACTGTTTAAAAAAATGCCATAAAAACTTAAAAATCCTTCAATAAATGTTGCCTGGCATTTATGGTTCAAAAGACGGATATACTGACGTAAATTAGTGATATTACGGTCACCAACCCGTAAAATATAATGGTAATGCATGGTAAATTTACGGTCGCCTGTATTTTACTGAAATACAGGCTGAGAACTAGTATGGGTGGCCCTGACTAGCACAGGTTTGCTGATCACGGCGATACACAAAACCTTTCACCACGTTAAGGTATCCCCACACACACATATATATATACATACATATATATATATATATATATATATATATATATATATATATATATATTATATATATATATATATATATATATATATATATATATATATATATATATATATATATAAATATTATATATATATATAATATATATATAAATAAATTATATATAAAATATATATATATAAATAATATACATATATAAATAAACAATATATATATAAAATATATATATATATATATATATATATATATATAAATAATATATATATATATATATATATATATATATATATAAATATATATATATATATATATATATATATATATATATATATATACATATATATGCCTGGTGGTTTATCAAGAGGTTGTCTTTTCCTTTTTCTGATTTTTTCTTCTCAAAACCATCCTTACTGTCCTCCCTTCAGTTGAAGTGGCTATCCTGGAGGGTATTTAGCCTTACATGGTGTATCGGCTCCTCCATGTTGACCAGTTTTTCCGACTTTTTACTATAGTGTATGGGTATCATCAATCACTTTTTTTATTATTCTGTACATATTGTTTTTGTTATAATTCTTGTTAATCTAGTTTTTAAGTATGATGTCTCTTTTTTATTTCTATTAATTCTTATGCTGTCTGGAGACATTGAGCAAAATCCAGGACCAGTACGTCCTAGATTTCGTCAATGTCGTCTTCTGTATTGCAATATTCGTGGTCTTCATGCAAATATCCAAGACCTTACAGTTGCGCCAAGACAGTATGATATTCTTTTGTGCTCAGAAACTTTGGTTTCTAATATGAGGCCCTCATCTGAGCTCCTTATAACTGGTTTTAAGAAGCCAATAATGCTGAAACGTGATGCCATTCCTAGGGCCAGGGGAATGGCGGTGTATATTAGGACCGAGTACCCTGCTTCTCATAAGTCCTGCTATCAATGTGGATGTCATGAGATTCAGGTAATAAAAGTTTGTGGCAGGCATAACAACTTTTATTTGTGTTCGATCTACCGGAATCCAGACATGGATGATTCTATCTTCGATTGTCTTCTTACCATTATGGCTAAGATACAAGAAGATGATAGAAAGGCTTCTTTTGTCTTTGCTGGTGATTTTAATGCTCACCATAGGGAGTGGTTAAGTTCTATCTCTCCTACCGATCGCCATGGCTTAAGAGCTTTAGACTTTGCATCTGAATCAGGCTGTGAGCAAATCATAAATGAAGCTACTCACAGGTCTGGTAATTGCTTGGACCTTGTATACACTGACTCCCCTGGCGTTATAACTAGTAAGATTGATTCTCCAGTCGGGACTTCTGATCATGCCTTGATTTCATTATTAGTGAAGACTGAGCAGCCTGTCCCTGATATATCATATTCCTGTAAAATTTATATGAAATCCCAAGCAGACTGGAATGGGATTTTGCATGATCTTTTGTGCTTGAATTGGTCACAATTATATAATAGTGTAGATCCTGTTGTCTCTTTGAATGAGAATCTAGTCAACATAATTGATAGGCGTATCCCTTCTCGTGTGCTAAGGTACCGAATGAAGGACAAACCGTGGTTCAATGATGATTGTAGACGTGCTTATTTGGAGAAGCAGGAGGCCTATCACCTTTGGAAGGGTAACAGATCAGATTTGACCTGGAACAACTATACTCAGCTTCGAGCTTTTGCTCAGAGAGTTTATGCCTCAACTGAAAAGGAGTACAATTTAATCATAAAAGAAACCCTCTCTGGTACAACTCAGGAACATAAATGGTGGTCTACCCTTAAATCTGCACTCTTTGGTGTAGATGCAGCAGTTCCTCCTTTACTTAAACCAGATGGCTCAGTCACTCACTGTCCAAAGGAAAAGGCAACCCTTTTGGCTGATGTTTTTGACAGTAAACAGAGTAATGAAAAACTTGAACTTCCTCATTCCTGTTTTCCTGAGGCTAAACTAACTAGTTTAGCTTTTCGATCTCGTGAGATTAAAGCTCTGTTGATGGACCTTGATTCTTATGGAGGTGTAGACCCAAATGGTATTTTTCCTTTGTTTTTTATAAAGACAGCAGATTTCTTAACTCCAAAGTTATCTGTTATTTTGCGCAAGTTGGCAAGAAGAGGAGCTTTTAGCACTTGTTGGAGAATTGGTAATGTTACTCTTCTATGTAAATGTGTTTGTGGTAGCTCAAGTCCCACTGATTACCGCCCAATTTCCATAACTCCCATATTATCTAAAGTTTTTGAACGTCTTCTGGCAAAACGTCTTAATAGGTTTGCTGAAGGTAATCATCTATTCCCTAGTTTGCAATTTGGTTTTCGTAAAGGCCTTGGAGCATGTGATGCCCTTCTTACAATCTCCAATGCAGTACAGAAATCCCTTGATTGTGGTCGTGAAGTTCGTATGATTGGCCTTGATTTTAGTGCTGCCTTTGACCGTGTTAATCATGAGACCCTTGTTTTCAAACTGAAACAGTTGGGAGTGGGTGGGTCGTTTCTTAGCATTATTATTGATTTTTTGAGTAGTAGATCTCAAAGAGTAGTTGTTGATGGGCACCATAGTGAGTATAGGAATGTGATATCCGGTGTTCCACAGGGTAGTGTTCTTGGCCCATTACTTTTCATACTATATACACATGACATGTGGTTTGGCCTAGAAAATAAGCTTGTTGCATATGCAGATGATGCTACTCTCTTTGCATCAATTCCATCCCCTGAATGTAGACCTGGGGTTGGTGAATCCCTTAATAGAGATCTAGCTAAAATTAGTGCATGGTGCAAGTTATGGGGTATGAAGTTGAATCCTAACAAAACTCAAAGTATGATTGTAAGTAGGTCAAGGACGGTGGCTCCTCAACATCCGGATCTCAGTATTGATAATGTTTCTTTAAATTTGTATGACTCTTTCAAAATTTTAGGTGTGATTCTCGACAGCAAATTTACTTTTGAGAAACATATAAGGTCTGTGTCTTCATCAATTGCACAAAAAATTGGCTTATTGAGAAAGTCTTTTAAGATATTCGGTGATCAATCTATTCTGAAGAAGTGTTTTAATTCTTTTATTCTACCTTGTTTTGAGTATTGTTCTCCTGTCTGGTCTTCAGCTGCTGATTCTCATCTTAATTTGTTGGACAGAAACTTACGGTCTATTAAATTTCTTATTCCTGATCTAGATATTAATCTCTGGCACCGTCGTTCAATTAGTTCATTATGCATGTTGCATAAGATTTTTCATAACTCTGACCATCCTTTACATTCAGATCTCCCTGGACAATTCTATCCTGTTCGTAATACTAGGCTGGCAGTTAATTCTAATAGCCAGGCCTTTTCCATCATAAGACTCAATACTACGCAGTACTCTAGAAGTTTTATTCCAGCTGTTACCAAGTTGTGGAATGATCTTCCTAATCGGGTTGTTGA
>NC_090752.1:63070802-63073302 GCF_036898095.1 Palaemon carinicauda | reverse complement strand
TTCTAGCTAGAGATAAGAAATAATTTGGAATGGTGCGAATAATGAAAGTCATAAAAAGAAGAGAGAGAGAGAGAGAGAGAGAGAGAGAGAGAGAGAGAGAGAGAGAGAGAGAGAGAGAGAGAGAGAGAGATATGAACTATTTCGAATAAGCAATGTTGAATGTTTCCATGAGGTGGAGTAAACTTTTTTAGCGAGCCATTTCCCCTTGCAGGAAACGAACGCCCAGAGTTGCATAAAATTTTCCCGTGAAGAAAAAGAAAAAAAAAAATCTTTCCTTGACGAAGCGAAAGCTGCTCTTGTGTGTTTAGTGGAAAACTGGGAGGCGAACTCAAATAAGTTTTTAAACGTATAAGAAATGACGACAGTCTTTGTAGCGAACTGTTGGGCAGTGTATTGCTATGTATATTCAAAGCTCTTCACATTTTATTCTTTGAGAAACTTTTTAAAATGTTATAATTCTTGGTTTAAATTCTGGGGCTGTTCCATTCCTTTCTGCTTTAGGTTTCTGAGATCTATTGTTATTTATGTAAATTTGCCCAGCATTTATCCTTTCAAGTGATATGTCATACATATTCATGTATACACATACATACTAAAACAACAAATACAGTTTTTTCTAGTCCACTGTAGGACAAAGGCCTCACACGTGCCCTTATTCATGTCTAGAGTTTGGCCAGTTTTCATCACCACACTGGCCATCTGCGGATTGGTGATGGTGAGACACTTTTGTCTGATTACTCACAGCAAACTAACCTAGTATGGGTGGTACATATGCTAATGTCGACTTTCATAAATTTTGTTAGCCATATGTTACCCTCAAATGAACTATTGGGGTCATAAGTACCCGTGTTTCTCATTAAATACACTAGTTATTTACAGGCCCTCATTGTTCATACCGCTCCCAGGCTTGTCACATTGGTGACTCGAACACAAAGCTAGCCTCCCAGCTCTCGGCTTTGTCAGCTGTGTCCTCCAACGATGTCTACCACTGACACCTAACTAATGTGTCTATGCAGCCACAATGAATTTTTCCACCCATTTACCAGTAGAGATGCATTTGCCTGATTTGAAAGCACCAAGATTAAATTCTGCATCAAAGTCAGGACCTGGTTAAGCTGCAAAGCAGACTACTCTGTGACATACGTTCCCAGAAATCTAGTTAGATTTGTGAACAAAGGGATGATGCCCTCAAATCCTACCTGGAACATTTCTCACCATCGACATTCAGCTGCGTAGAAAAAAATTCTTCAGCTCTCAACAACCGTTGGGGGATCAAAGTGTGTAAATGGCTCCCAGAGAAATTGTTTGCTTTCAGCCTGCTGTACACTGTTCTAGCGAAGTGAATCTACTTCACGGGTAGAACACCTGCCAGAACCCGTGTGAGCCACCTTTCCTGATGACTAGTCGACACCCTTATGGATAGCCAGCACTTCACCACTATCAAGAACTCCATTAACATCTCCAATCCTAACGAAGGGGATTTATTATTTAATGCCGACTGAAGCCGAGGTGAATGCTGTGGGACATCGACACCAACCTTGTGACTTGATAGGGCGACAGTGAAGCCGCCCAGCACAGCCCATGCCCTAACCAACGCCTCACCATACACTGAATAATGTACCTCACCCTTATTCGTACTACCACTTTGTCAAGATTCGGGCCTGCTGCAAAGAAATGTGCGACAAGATGTGAAAAAAAACTAAGTAGGCTATTATCTGTGATGGTGGCCTCCAAATTAACTAATTTATTTTTGCATAATTAAGGATCTATTGTGCACTTTTGATAGATACTGGTGCCTGTCATTCCCTTTGACCACGTTCTGCCTGGTGGCCACTAACAGATATGCCCCTCCAATGATTACAAGATGATTACACTGCCGTTTGGGGGCACCCAGTATCGGTGGAAATTCATCATCACCGAAATTACACTACCTGTCATTAGTGCATATTTCTTCATCGATTTCCACCACCTCGTTCACTTTGCACATCAATCTTTAGTAATAACCAGCTCTTACTCATCCACCCATTTATCACCTGCTCCCTCCAACCTTGCTCTCCACATCAGCATGCTAATGGATGCTTATGTCCATCATCCCACTTTACATCCCAATGTCTATCGCCCAGAGCTATGCCAGAATCCTACGGTTCCCGCCAAGCGCGATAAATATAACTAAATCATGATGATGGGGTCCCAAGCGTTTGCATGATTTAGAAGTTTGTCACTAGAATGTCTGACAGCTGTTAAATTTGAATATCCTGAAATGGAAGAGATAGACCTTCATCAAAAGACCTGAAGGCCATGGTCGTTGTCCCTACACATCCTAAAGAATGATGGATCCCTACAACCTTGTGAGGATTGCACAAGTCTTAACATGTACAGTAGATGGAATCAGACCACTACCCGTTACCTTCACAGTATTTTTCGCCCTCGACTTTCCGAAGAGGTATCATCAGGTGCCCATGAACCCAGAAGGCATACAAAGATTGCCATCATGAAACCC
>NC_090752.1:63033302-63060802 GCF_036898095.1 Palaemon carinicauda | reverse complement strand
GGCAAAGTCTCCTAATCGCTCATTGATTGAACAAAATAATTCTAACCAATCAGGGATCATGAAACTTTTTCAGAGCTAAAAGGGCACCCGTACAAGTTGGTGCAAATGCGACTCATTAAAAATAATTGACTATAGATCAATTACGATAATTTCTTCTTAATAATGACGAAAGTAGATGTCACCATAGACCCAACAAGAGTGTAGGTTAACAAATAAATAAAAAATTGTTTAATAGAGTATATTTTTTTTTTACTTTTTATTCGTAAACATTAAATTAACCCACAATAAAATCCACACCCCGATATAGCGTATATTGATATATCATATTCTTCCAAATTAATATAATTTTTTCTTAATAATTAGTTTTCACCAGAGACCCAAACAGTGTATTATTATTATTATTATTATTATTATTATTATTATTATTATTATTATTATTATTATTAATTATTATATTATTATTATCATCAATAATAATAATTATTATTATTAATTACTAATTATTATTAATTATTATTATTAATTATTATTAATTATTAATTATTATTTATTATTATTATCATTATTACTAACACAGTAAATTATTCTAAAAACATTAACATCAAAACAGATATGTCATATATACACTATAAAAAGACTTATGTCAGCCTGTTCAACATGAAAACATTTGCTGCAAGTTTGAACTTTTGAAGTTCTACTGATTCTACTAGCCGATTAAGAAGTTCAATCCTAACAAAGTTGATAAATAATGAATGGCATAATATTAGAGTATATTTTTTTTTTATTCGTAAGCATTAAATCAAATCACAGAAAAATTCCCTCCAACTAAAAAAAAAAAAAAAAAAAAAATCACGATATAGTGTAAATCAAGCTATATTTTTTTCGTTTACAAAGCGCAATTTAAATTTGATCTCTTCATTTGATTAAACATCGACCGACAGGAGACAATGATATACGGATATGGCATCCCATAACTCGAAGCACCACCAGAGTTACGATGACACCTCCAGCAGGATTTCGGAAATTTAAAATGAAAATGGATAGAGTATAGTTAGAAACGAATATGGTTTGGGATTTATGAATCCATAAATAATCCGTGAAATTTATCATTTCAATTTCACGGTACAACGTACGTTTGACAAAGTAACAGATATGTAAATGTGTGGACTTTAAACCAGGTATTTCAGTGGCTATTTTCCTCTTAGTAAGGGTAGAAGAGAAACTTTAGCTATGGTAAGTAGCTCTTCTAGGAGAAGGACATTCCAAAATCAAATCATTGTTCTCTATTCTAGGGTAGTGCCAAAGCCTCTGTACCACTGTCTTGGGTTAGAGTTCCCTTGCTTGAGGGTACACTCGGGCACACTATTCCATCTAATTTCTCTTCCTCTTATTTTGTTAAAGTTTTTATGGTTTATATAGGATATATTTATCTTAATGTTGTTACTCTTAAAATATTTTATCTTCCCCTGTTTCCTTTCCTCTCTGGGCTGTTTTCCCTGTTGGGGCTCCCGAGCTTGTAGCTTAGCAAATAATAATAATAATAATAATAATAATAATAATAATTTACCGTTAAGTTTTCCCCTTCAACAGACAGAACTAAAACTAAATGAAATGGGATGATTTAGGAAAAGAGACAGCATCCCAAGCAAGCTTAGCACCAGTAAATAACCAGAAGACAGCACAAGAAAAACAAAATATATCTTGATCTACCTTTGAATAAACCACTGAAAGAACCACTTAGCGTATAATCGCTTGGAATCCTCCAGAATAAATAATTAGTTTCTAAGAACAATTCATTTTCGGAGGTAACAAACAATCACTAAAACAATAACATCAACACATCACTGGTAAACTGAATCCAGCTACCAATAACATTTCAATAAACACATTGAATGTCGCCCACTTGGGAATGGATTACAAAGCCTTGGTCGAAGACCAATGTCAGGACTGACAAATTGATTGATTGATTGATCGATTGATTTGAGGACTTCTGGCATCCTGACATCTAAGGTCATTGACGCTGAGGAAGGATTGAGTAGGGCTACCAAACCTGTAGGACAGCAACGCATATACAAACTATAATAGCACTACGAGTGCAGAGCTCCGCTACGGCAGCTTATTTCTCGACAGCAGCTTGCCTTTCCCAAAATCAATTTAGACCGCAGGTGTATTTGACGTCTGTCATAACCATGTGCGAGCTTGGGGTTAGGGTTAGGGTTCATTCAGTGGACCTTTGACTCTACATTGACCTTGACCTTTGACCTAGGACTTTCAAATTTTAATCACTACCACGTCTCGGCATAATAACTAATCCCTGAAAGTTTCACTACTCTCTGAGTAAAATTATGGCCAGGAAATTGTTCACAAACAAACAAACAGACAAAAGGACAAACAGGGCGAAAACATAACCCCCTCCCAACTTCGTTGCGGGAGGTAATAAAGAAGAATGCCCTCTCTAGATTTTATTTTATACATTGCAAGCATTGACTGCTATAAGACTCCAATCAAATTAAATGTCACACGAATGCAGCATGCTAATTTCAATCACCTTCATTACTCATCATGTACTGTCAAATTTTATGCCAACGTCAGCCTTATTGACAAAAGATATGAAATGCACAGATGTAATTGTCACCCTTACGCAACCACTTGGGGGCCTATAATAATAAAAATAATAATAATAATAATAATAATAATAATAATAATAATAATACTGTTGAAGCGCAGTCTTTGTTTGCCCTATTACTGGAAAGCTTTGTCGTTCTGTTAACATGATTTAAAGATTAAAAGTTTAGCCCCTCCCCCCCTATCTCTCTCTCTCTCTCTCTCTCTCTCTCTCTCTCTCTCTCTCTCTCTCTCTCTCTCTCTCTCTCTCTCACTGCCGAACAATAGTTTATCCTCTTTTTAATATATAGGTCACTTACCTCAGAGGATTTGTTAACGAATGAATTCTGAATGAAGACTACGAAAAGTTGAAAATTTTGGTAATCCCATTTCGTTTCTCGGTGAAAACATTAATTTTTATGACCTATATGTAGTATAATGGATATTTTTTAATACAATTACCGGGCCAGACGCTATTGTGATTTTGCGGTTTACAATTAAAAAAATTACTTTATCGTTTACAGTTTACAATTCAGAATTACTTTTTTGTTAACTGTATAAAAATGTAGAAATTCACCAGTTTATCTATAAACCGAAAATATTCCGATTTGCCAAACTTTTAAAGCCTTTCATAAAGTCTAAAAAGTTCACAGTTTAAGCAAAGTGTGGTTCCCTATACCTGAGGCATCTCAATAGCCCAATAAATCGACATAAATAGAATAGTGTTCACAACGTTTCTAAAAAGCTAGAATCACTGGCTACAACAACACTTGCAGTCACTGCACAACCTCTATAACGTTTAGTACACCTCAAGAAGTCTAAAATCACTGGCTATAACACCACACGCGCTCACTGCAAAGCCTCTATAACGTTTAGTACACCTCCAAAAGTCTAAAATCATTGGATACAACACCACCAGCACTCACTGCACGGCCTAAATAACGTTTAGTACACCCCTAGAAGTCTAAAATCACTGGATACAAAATCACTAGCACTCACTGCACAGCCTCAATAACGTTTAGTACACCTCCAGAAGTCTAAAATCATTGGATACAACACCAGCAGCACTCACTGCACACCCTCAATAACGTTTAGTACACCTCCAAAAGTCTAAAATCATTGGATACAACACCACATGCGCTCACTGCAAAGCCTCTATAACGTTTAGTACACCTCCAAAAGTCTAAAATCATTGGATAAACACCACCAGCACTCACTGCACAGCCTCAATAACGTTTAGTACACCCCCAGAAGTCTAAAATCATTGGATACAACACCAGCAGCACTCACTGCACAGCCTCAATAACGTTTAGTACACCTCCAAAAGTCTAAAATCATTGGATACAACACCACATGCGCTCACTGCAAAGCCTCTATACGTTTAGTACACCTCCAAAAGTCTAAAATCATTGGATACAACACCACCAGCACTCACTGCACAGCCTCAATAACGTTTAGTTAACCCCCCGAAGTCTAAAATCATTGGATACAACACCACCAGCACTCACAGCACAGCCTCAATAACGTTTAGTACACCTCCAGAAGTCTAAAATCACTGGATACAAAATCACTAGCACTCACTGCACAGCCTCAATAACGTTTAGTACACCTCCAAAAGTCTAAAATCATTGGATAATACACCACATGCGCTCACTGCAAAGCCTCTATAACGTTTAGTACACCTCAAAAAGTCTAAAATCATTGGATACAACACCACCAGCACTCACTGCACAGCCTCAATAACGTTTAGTACACCCCCAGAAGTCTAAAATCATTGGATACAACACCACCAGCACTCACTGCACAGCCTCAATAACGTTGTGTACACCCCCAGAAGTCTAAAATCATTGGATACAACACCACCAGCACTCACTGCACAGCCTCAATAACGTTTAGTACACCCCCAGAAGTCTGAAATCATTGGATACAACACCACCAGCACTCACTGCACGGCCTCAACACCGTTTAGTACACCTCCAGAAGTCTAAAATCACTGGATACAACATCACTAGCACTCACTGCAGAGCCTCAATAACGTTTATTACACCTCCAGAAGTCTAAAATCACTGGATACAACATCACTAGCACTCACTGCACAACCTCAATAACGTTTAGTACACCTCAAGAAGTCTAAAATGATTGGATACAACACCACCAGCACTCACTGCACAGCCTCAATAACATTTAGTACACCTCAAAGTCTAAAATCATTGGATACAAAACCACTAACACTCAATGCACAGCTTCAATAACGTTTAGTACACCTCCAGAAGTCTAAAATCACTGGATACAACACCACTTGCAGTCACTGCACAGCCTCAATAACGTTTAGTACACCTCCAGAAGTCTAAAATTACAGGATACAACATCACCAGCACTCACTGCACGGCCTCAGTAACTTTTATTACACCTCCAGAATTCTAAAATCACTGGATACAACACCACCAGCACTCACTGCACGGCCTCAGTAACGTTTAGTACACCTCCAGAAGTCTAAAATCACTGGATACAACACCACCAGCACTCACTGCACCGGCCTCAGTAACGTTTAGTACACCTCCAGAAGTCTAAAATCACTGGATACAACACCACCAGCACTCACTGCACGGCCTCAGTAACGTTTAGTACACCTCCAGAAGTCTAAAATCACTGGATACAACACCACCAGCACTCTGCACGGCCTCAATAACGTTTAGCACACCTCCAGAAGTCTAAAATCACTGGATACAACACCACCAGCACTCACTGCACGGCCTCAATAACGTTTAGCACACCTCCAGAAGTCTAAAATCACTTGATACAACACCACTTGCAGTCACTGCACAGCGTCTATAACGTTTAGTACACCTCTAAAAGTCTAAAATCATTGGATACAAAACCACTAACACTCAATGCACAGCTTCAATAACGTTTAGTACACCTCCAGAAGTCTAAAGTCAATGGATACAACACCACTTGCAGTCACTGCACAGCCTCAATAACGTTTAGTACACCTCCAGAAGTCTAAAATCACAGGATAAAACACCACTTGCAGTCACTGCACAGCTTCTATAATGTTTAGTACACCTCTAAAAGTCTAAAATCATTGGATACAACACCACTTGCTGTCACTGCACAGCCTCAATAACGTTTAGTACACCTCCAGAAGTCTAAAATCACTGGATACAACACCACTTGCAGTCACTGCACAGCCTCAATAACGTTTAGTACACCTCCAGAAGTCTAAAATCACAGGATACAACACCACTTGCAGTCACTGCACAGCTTCTATAACGTTTAGTACTCCTCCAGAAGTCTAAAATCACTGGATACAACACCACTAGCACTCACTAAACAGCCTCATTAACGTTTAGCACACCTCCAGAAGTCTAAAATCACAGGATACAACACCACTTGCAGTCACTGCACAGGCTTTATAACGTTTAGTACACCTCAAGAAGTCAAAAATCATTGGATACAACATCACTAGCACTCACTGCACAGCCTTTATAACGTTTAGTAAACCTTAAAAAGTCTAAATTCATTGGATACAACACCACTAGCACTCACTGCACAGCCTCAATAACGTTTAATACACCTGAAGAAGTCTAAAATCATTAAATACAACATCACTAGCACTCACTGCACAGCCTCAATAACGTTTAGTACACCTCCAGAAGTCTAAAATCACTGGATACAAAATCACTAGCACTCACTGCACAGCCTCAATAACGTTTAGTACACCTCCAGAAGTCTAAAATCATTGGATACAACACCACATGCGCTCATGCAAAGCCTCTATAACGTTTAGTACACCTCCAAAGTCTAAAATCATTGGATACAACACCACCAGCACTCACTGCACAGCCTCAATAACGTTTAGTACACCTCCCAGAAGTCTAAAATCATTGGATACAACATCCACCAGCACTCACTGCACAGCCTCAATAACGTTCAGTACACCTCCGGAAGTCTAAAATCACTGGATACAACACACTAGCACTCACTGCACAGCCTCAATAACGTTTAGTACACCTCAGAAGTCTAAAATCATTGGATACAACACCACCAGCACTCACTGCACAGCCTCAATAACGTTTAGTACACCTCCGAAGTCTAAAATCATTGGATACAACACCACCAGCACTCACTGCACAGCCTCAATAACGTTTAGTACACCTCCAGAAGTCTAAAATCACTGGATACAACACCACTAGCACTCACTGCACAGCCTCAATAACGTTTAGTACACCTCCAGAAGTCTAAAATCACTGGATACAACACCACTAGCACTCACTGCACAACCTCAATAACGTTTAGTACACCTCAAGAAGTCTAAAATCATTGGATACAACACCACTAGCACTCACTGCACAGCCTCAATAACGTTTAGTACACCTCAAAGTCTAAAATCATTGGATACAACAACCACTAGCACTCACTGCACAGCTCAATAACGTTTAGTACACCTCAAGAAGTCTAAAATCATTGGATACAACACCACTTGCAGCACTCACTGCACAGCCTCAATAACGTTTAGTACACCTCCAGAAGTCTAAAATCACAGGATACAACAACCACTACACTCACTGCACAGCCTCAATAACGTTTAGTACACCTCCAGAAGTCTAAAATCACTGGATACAACACCACTTGCAGTCACTGCACGCCTCAATAACGTTTAGTACACCTCCAGAAGTCTAAAATCACTGGATACAACACCACCAGCACTCACTGCACGGCCTCAGTAACGTTTAGTACACCTCCAGAAGTCTAAAATCACTGGATACAACACCACCAGCACTCACTGCACGGCCTCAATAACGTTTAGTACACCTCCAGAAGTCTAAAATCACTGGATACAACACCACCAGCACTCACTGCACGGCCTCAATAACGTTTAGTACACCTCCAGAAGTCTAAAATCACTTGGATACAACACCACCAGCACTCACTGCACAGGCCTCAATAACGTTTAGTACACCTCCAGAAGTCTAAAATCATTGGATACAACACCACCAGCACTCACTGCACAGCCTCAATAACGTTTAGTACACCTCCAGAAGTCTAAAATCACTGGATACAACACCACTTGCAGTCACTGCACAGCCTCAATAACGTTTAGTACACCTCCAGAAGTCTAAAATCATTGGATACAAAACCACTTGCACTCACTGCACAGCTTCAATAACGTTTAGTACACCTCCAGAAGTCTAAAATCATTGGATACAACACCACTTGCAGTCACTGCACAGCCTCAATAACGTTTAGTACACCTCCAGAAGTCTAAAATCACTGGATACAACACCACTTGCAGTCACTGCACAGCCTCAATAATGTTTAGTACACCTCCAGAAGTCTAAAATCATTGGATACAACACCACTTGCAGTCACTGCACAGCCTCAATAACGTTTAGTACACCTCCAGAAGTCTAAAATCACTGGATACAACACCACTAGCACTCACTGCACAGCCTCAATAACGTTTAGTACACCTCCAGAAGTCTAAAATCACAGGATACAACACCACTTGCAGTCACTGCACAGCCTCTATAACGTTTAGTACACCTCCAGAAGTCTAAAATCACTGGATACAACACCACTAGCACTCACTGCACAGCCTCAATAACGTTTAGCACACCTCCAGAAGTCTAAAATCACAGGATACAACACCACTTGCACTCACTGCACAGCCTCAATAACGTTTAGTACACCTCCAGAAGTAAAAAATCATGGATACAACACCACTAGCACTCACTGCACGGCCTCAATAACGTTTAGTACACCTCCAGAAGTCTAAAATCATTAAATACAACACCACTAGCACTCACTGCACAGCCTCAATAACGTTTAGTACACCTCCAGAAGTCTAAAATCACTGGATACAACACCACCAGCACTCACTGCACGGCCTCAGTAACGTTTAGTACACCTCCAGAAGTCTAAAATCACTGGATACAACACCACCAGCACTCACTGCACGGCCTCAGTAACGTTTAGTACACCTCCAGAAGTCTAAAATCACTGGATACAACACCACCAGCACTCACTGCACGGCCTCAATAACGTTTAGTACACCTCCAGAAGTCTAAAATCACTGGATACAACACCACCAGCACTCACTGCACGGCCTCAATAACGTTTAGTACACCTCCAGAAGTCTAAAATCACTGGATACAACACCACTTGCAGTCACTGCACAGGCCTCAATAACGTTTAGTACACCTCCAGAAGTCTAAAATCACTGGATACAACACCACCAGCACTCACTGCACAGCCTCAATAACGTTTAGTACACCTCCAGAAGTCTAAAATCACTGGATACAACACCACTTGCAGTCACTGCACAGCCTCATAACGTTTAGTACACCTCCAGAAGTCTAAAATCACAGGATACAAAACCACTTGCAGTCACTGCACAGCTTCATAACGTTTAGTACACCTCCAGAAGTCTAAAATCATGGATACAACACCACTTGCAGTCACTGCACAGCCTCAATAACGTTTAGTACACCTCCAGAAGTCTAAAATCACAGGATACAACACCACTTGCAGTCACTGCACAGCCTCTATAACGTTTAGTACACCTCTAAAAGTCTAAAATCATTGGATACAACACCACTTGCAGTCACTGCACAGCCTCAATAACGTTTAGTACACCTCCAGAAGTCTAAAATCACTGGATACAACACCACTTGCACTCACTGCACAGCCTCAATAACGTTTAGTACACCTCCAGAAGTCTAAAATCACAGGATACAACACCACTTGCAGTCACTGCACAGGCTTCTATAACGTTTAGTACACCTCCAGAAGTCTAAAATCACTGGATACAACACCACTAGCACTCACTGCACAGCCTCATTAACGTTTAGTACACCTCCAGAAGTCTAAAATCACAGGATACAACACCACTTGCACTCACTGCACAGGCCTCATAACGTTTAGTACACCTCAAGAAGTCTAAAATCATTGGATACAACATCACTAGCACTCACTGCACAGCCTCATAACGTTTAGTAACCTCCAGAAGTCTAAAATCATTGGATACAACACCACTAGCACTCACTGCACAGCCTCAATAACGTTTAATACACCTGAAAAGTCTAAAATCATTATACAACATCCACTAGCACTCACTGCACAGCCTCAATAACGTTTAGTACACCTCCAGAAGTCTAAAATCACTGGATACAAAATCACTAGCACTCACTGCACAGCCTCAATAACGTTTAGTACACCTCCAGAAGTCTAAAATCATTGGATACAACACCACATGCGCTCACTGCACAGCCTCTATAACGTTTAGTACACCTCCAAAAGTCTAAAATCATTGGATACAACACCACCAGCACTCACTGCACAGCCTCAATAACGTTTAGTACACCCCCAGAAGTCTAAAATCATTGGATACAACACCACCAGCACTCACTGCACAGCCTCAATAACGTTTAGTACACCTCCGGAAGTCTAAAATCACTGGATACAACACACTAGCACTCACTGCACAGCCTCAATAACGTTTAGTACACCTCCAAGAAGTCTAAAATCATTGGATACAACACCACCAGCACTCACTGCACAGCCTCAATAACGTTTAGTACACCCCAGAAGTCTAAAATCATTGGATACAACACCACCAGCACTCACTGCACGGCCTCAATAACGTTTAGTACACCTCCAGAAGTCTAAAATCACTGGATACAACATCACTAGCACTCAATGCACAGCCTCAATAACGTTTATTACACCTCCAGAAGTCTAAAATCACTGGATACAACATCACTAGCACTCACTGCACAACCTCAATAACGTTTAGTACACCTCAAGAAGTCTAAAATGATTGGATACAACACCACCAGCACTCACTGCACAGCCTCAATAACATTTAGTACACCTCAAAGTCTAAAATCATTGGATACAAAACCACTAACACTCAATGCACAGCTTCAATAACGTTTAGTACACCTCCAGAAGTCTAAAATCACTGGATACAACACCACTTGCAGTCACTGCACAGCCTCAATAACGTTTAGTACACCTCCAAAAGTCTAAAATCACAGGATACAACATCACCAGCACTCACTGCACGGCCTCAGTAACGTTTAGTACACCTCCAGAAGTCTAAAATCACTGGATACAACACCACCAGCACTCACTGCACAGCCTCATAACGTTTAGTACACCTCCAGAAGTCTAAAATCACTGGATGCAACACCACCAGCACTCACTGCACAGCCTCAATAACGTTTAGTACACCTCCAGAAGTCTAAAATCACTGGATACAACACCACCAGCACTCACTGCACAGCCTCAATAACGTTTAGCACACCTCCAGAAGTCTAAAATCACTGGATACAACACCACCAGCACTCACTGCACGGCCTCAATAACGTTTAGTACACCTCCAGAAGTCTAAAATCACTTGATACAACACCACTTGCACTCACTGCACAGCCTCAATAACGTTTAGTACACCTCCAGAAGTCTAAAATCATTGGATACAAAACCACTAGCACTCACTGCACAGCTTCAATAACGTTTAGTACACCTCCAGAAGTCTAAAATCATGGATACAACACCACTTGCACTCACTGCACAGCCTCAATAACGTTTAGTACACCTCCAGAAGTCTAAAATCACTGGATAAAACACCACTTGCAGTCACTGCACAGCTTCAATAACGTTTAGTACACCTCCAAAAGTCTAAAATCATTGGATACAACACCACTTGCAGTCACTGCACAGCCTCAATAACGTTTAGTACACCTCCAGAAGTCTAAAATCACTGGATACAACATCACTTGCAGTCACTGCACAGCCTCAATAACGTTTAGTACACCTCCAGAAGTCTAAAATCACAGGATACAACACCACTTGCAGTCACTGCACAGCTTCTATAACGTTTAGTACTCCTCCAGAAGTCTAAAATCACTGGATACAACACCACTAGCACTCACTGCACAGCCTCATTAACGTTTAGCACACCTCCAGAAGTCTAAAATCACAGGATACAACACCACTTGCAGTCACTGCACAGCCTCTATAACGTTTAGTACACCTCAAGAAGTAAAAAATCATTAAATACAACACCACTAGCACTCACTGCACAGCCTCAATAACGTTTAATACACCTGAAGAAGTCTAAAATCATTAAATACAACATCACTAGCACTCATTGCACAGCCTCAATAACGTTTAGCACACCTCCAGAATTCTAAAATAACTGGATAAAACATCACTAGCACTCACTTCACGGCCAAAATAACGTTTAGTACACCTCCAGAAGTCTAAAATCATTGGATAAAACACCACCAGCACTCACTGCACGGCCTCAATAACGTTTAGTTCACCTCCAGAAGTCTAAAATCACTGGATAGAACACCACCAGCACTCACTGCACAGCCTCAATAACGTTTAGTACACCTCCAGAAGTCTAAAATCATTGGATACAACACCATCAGCACTCACTGCACAGCCTCAATAACGTTTAGTACACCTCCAGAAGTCTAAAATCACTGGATAAACACCACTTGCACTCACTGCACAGCCTCAATAACGTTTAGTACACCTCCAGAAGTCTAAAATCACTGGATACAACACCACTTGCAGTCACTGCACAGCCTCAATAACGTTTAGTACACCTCCAGAAGTCTAAAATCACAGGATACAACACCACTTGCATCACTGCACAGCTCTATAACGTTTAGTACACCTCCAGAAGTCTAAAATCACTGGATACAACACCACTTGCAGTCACTGCACAGCTTTAATAACGTTTAGTACACCTCCAAGAAGTCTAAAATCATTGGATACAACACCACTAGCACTCACTGCACAGCCTTTATAACGTTTAGTACACCTCCAGAAGTCTAAAATCATTGGATACAACACCACTAGCACTCACTGCACAGCCTCAATAACGTTTAGTACACCTCCAAAAGTCTAAAATCACTGGATACAACATCACTAGCACTCACTGCACGGCCAATAACGTTTAGTACACCTCCAGAAGTCTAAAATCATTGGATAAACACCACCAGCACTCAATGCACGCCTCAATAACGTTTAGTACACCTCCAGAAGTCTAAAATCACTGGATACAACACCACCAGCACTCACTGCACAGCCTCAATAACGTTTAGTACACCTCCAGAAGTCTAAAATCATTGGATACAACACCATCAGCACTCACTGCACAGCCTCAATAACGTTTAGTACACCTCCAGAAGTCTAAAATCATTGGATGCAACACCACCAGCACTCACTGCACAGCCTCAATTAAGTTTAGTACACCTCCAGAAGTCTAAAATCACTGGATAACAACATTACCTGCAGTCACTGCGCAGCCTCTATAACGTTTAGTACACCTCCAGAAGTCTAAAATCATTGGATACAACACCACCAGCACTCACTGCACGCCTCAATAACGTTTAGTACACCTCCAGAAGTCTAAAATCATTGGATACAACACCACCAGCACTCACTGCACAGCCTCAATAACGTTTAGTACACCTCCAGAAGTCTAAAATCATTGGATACAACACCATCAGCACTCACTGCACAGCCTCAATAACGTTTAGTACACCTCCAGAAGTCTAAAATCATTGGATACAACACCACAGGCACTCACTGCACAGCCTCAATAACGTTTAGTACACCTCCAGAAGTCTAAAATCATTGGATACAACACCATCAGCACTCACTGAAGCCTCAATAACGTTTAGTACACCTCCAGAAGTCTAAAATCATTGGATGCAACACCACCAGCACTCACTGCACAGCCTCAATAAAGTTTAGTACACCTCAGAAGTCTAAAATCACTGGATACAACACCACTTGCAGTCACTGCACAGCCTCTATAACGTTTAGTACACCTCCAAGAAGTCTAAAATCATTGGATGCAACACCACCAGCACTCACTGCACAGCCTCAATAAAGTTTAGTACACCTCCAGAAGTCTAAAATCACTGGATACAACACCACTTGCAGTCACTGCACAGCCTCAATAACGTTTAGTACACCTCCAAGAAGTCTAAAATCATTGGATGCAACACCACCAGCACTCACTGCACAGCCTCAATAAAGTTTAGTACACCTCCAGAAGTCTAAAATCATTGAATAAAACACCATCAGCACTCACTGCACAGCCTCAATAACGTTTAGTACACCTCCAGAAGTCTAAAATCATTGGATACAACACCACCAGAACTCACTGCACAGCCTCAATAACGTTTAGTACACCTCCAGAAGTCTAAAATCATTGGATACAACACCATCAGCACTCACTGCATAGCCTCAATAACGTTTAGTACACCTCCAGAAGTCTAAAATCACAGGATACAACACCACTTGCAGTCACTGCATAGCCTCTATAACGTTTAGTACACCTCCAAGAAGTCTAAAATCATTGGATACAACACCACTAGCACTCACTGCACGTCTTCAATAACGTTTAGTACACCTCCAGAAGTCTAAAATCACAGGATACAACACCACTTGCAGTCACTGCACAGCCTCTATAACGTTTAGTACACCTCCAGAAGTCTAAAATCATGGATACAACACCACCAGCACTCACTGCACAGCCTCATAACGTTTAGTACACCTCCAGAAGTCTAAAATCATCGGATACAACACCACCAGCACTCACTGCACAGCCTCAATAACGTTTAGTACACCTCAAGAAGTCTAAAATCACTGGATAGAACACCACTTGCAGTCACTGCACAGCCTTTATAACGTTTAGTACACCTCAAGAAGTCTAAAATCATTGAATACAACACCATCAGCACTCACTGCACAGCCTCAATAACGTTTAGTACACCTCAAGAAGTCTAAAATCACTGGATAGAACACCACTTGCAGTCACTGCACAGCCTTTATAACGTTTAGTACACCTCAAGAAGTCTAAAATCATTGAATACAACACCATCAGCACTCACTGCACAGCCTCAATAACGTTTAGTACACCTCAAGAAGTCTAAAATCACTGGATAGAACACCACTTGCAGTCACTGCACAGCCTCTATAACGTTTAGTACACCTCAAGAAGTCTAAAATCATTGAATACAACACCACCAGCACTCACTGCACAGCCTCTATAACGTTTAGTACACCTCAAGAAGTCTAAAATCATTGGATACAACACCACCAGCACTCACTGCACAGCCTCAATAACATTTAGTACACCTCAAGAAGTCTAAAATCACTGGATACTACACCACTTGTAGTCACTGCACAGCCTCTATAACGTTTAGTACACCTCCAAAAGTCTAAAATCACAGGATACAACACCACTTGAAGTCACTGCACAGCCTCTATATCGTTTAGTACACCTCCAAAAGTCTAAAATCACAGGATACAACACCACCAGCACTCACTGCACAGCCTCAATAACGTTTAGTACACCTCCAGAAGTCTAAAATTACAGGATACAACACCACTTGCAGTCACTGCACAGCCTCTATAACGTTTAGTACACCTCCAAAAGTCTAAAATCATTGGATACAACACCACCAGCACTCACTGCACAGCCTCAATAACGTTTAGTACACCTCAAAAAGTCTAAATTCACTGGATAGAACACCACTTGCAGTCACTGCACAGTCTCTATAACGTTTAGTACACCTCCAGAAGTCTAAAATCATTGAATACAACACCACCAGCACTCACTGAACAGCCTCTATAACGTTTAGTACACCTCAAGAAGTCTAAAATCATTGGATACAACACCACCAGCACTCACTGCACAGCCTCAATAACGTTTAGTACACCTCAAGAAGTCTAAAATCATTGGATACAACACCACTTGCAGTCACTGCACAGTGTCTATAACGTTTAGTACACCTCAAGAAGTCTAAAATCACAGGATACAACACCACTTGCAGTCACTGCACAGCCTCTATATCGTTTAGTACACCTCCAAAAGTCTAAAATCACAGGATACAACACCACTTGCAGTCACTGCACAGCCTCAATATCGTTTAGTACACCTCCAGAAGACTAAAATCACAGGATACAACACCACTTGCAGTCACTGCACAGCCTCTATAACGTTTAGTACACCTCCAAAAGTCTAAAATCACTGGATACAACATCACTAGCACTCACTGCACAGCCTCTATAACGTTTAGTACACATCCAGAAGTCTAAAATCACAGGATACAACACCACTTGCAGTCACTGCACAGCCTCAATAACGTTTAGTACACCTCCAGAAGTCTAAAATCACAGGATACAACATCACCAGCACTCACTGCACGGCCTCAGTAACACCACCAGCACACACTGCACGGCCTCAATAACGTTTAGTACACCTCCAGAAGTCTAAAAGCACTGGATACAACACCACCAGCACTCACTGCACGGCCTCAATAACGTTTAGCACACCCCCAGAAGTCTAAAATCACCGGATACAACACCACCAGCACTCACTGCACGGCCTCAATAACGTTTAGCACACCCCCCGAAGTCTAAAATCACCGGATACAACACCACCAGCACTCACTGCACGGCCTCAATAACGTTTAGCACACCCCCAGAAGTCTAAAATCACCGGATACAACACCACCAGCACTCACTGCACGGCCTCAATAACGTTTAGCACACCCCCAGAAGTCTAAAATCACCGGATACAACACCACCAGCACTCACTGCACGGCCTCAATAACGTTTAGCACACCCCCAGAAGTCTAAAATCACCGGATACAACACCACCAGCACTCACTGCACGGCCTCAATAACGTTTAGCACACCCCCAGAAGTCTAAAATCACCGGATACGTCACACCCAGCACTCACGGCACGGCCTCGATAACGTTTAGCACACCCCCAGAAGTCTAAAATCACCGGATCCAACACCACCAGCACTCACTGCACGGCCTCGATAACGTTTAGCACACCCCCAGAAGTCTAAAGTCACCGGATCCAACACCACCAGCACTCACTGCACGGCCTCGATAACGTTTAGCACACCCCCAGAAGTCTAAAGTCACCGGATCCAACACCACCAGCACTCACTGCACGGCCTCGATAACGTTTAGCACACCCCCAGAAGTCTAAAATCACCGGATACAACACCACCAGCACTCACTGCACGGCCTCGATAACGTTTAGCACACCCCCAGAAGTCTAAAATCACCGGATACAACACCACCAGCACTCACTGCACGGCCTCGATAACGTTTAGCACACCCCCAGAAGTCTAAAATCACCGGTTACAACACCACCAGCACTCACTGCACGGCCTCAATAACGTTAAGCACACCCCCAGAAGTCTAAAATCACCGGATACTACACCAACAGCACTCACTGCACGGCCTCAATAACGTTTAGCACACCCCCAGAAGTCTAAAATCACCGGATACTACACCACCAGCACTCACTGCACGGCCTCAATAACGTTTAGCACACCCCCAGAAGTCTAAAATCACCGGATACTACACCACCAGCACTCACTGCACGGCCTCAATAACGTTTAGCACACATCCAGAAGTCTAAAATCACCGGATACTACACCACCAGCACTCACTGCACGGCCTCTATAACGTTTAGCACACCTCCAGAAGTCTAAAATCACCGGATACAACACCACATGCAGTCACTGCACGGCCTCTATAACGTTTAGCACACCTCCAGAAGTCTAAAATCACTGGATACAACACCAACAGCACTCACTGCACGGCCTCAATAACGTTTAGCACACCTCCAGAAGTCTAAAATCACTGGATACAACACCAACAGCATTCACTGCACGGCCTCAATAACGTTTAGCACACCTCCAGAAGTCTAAAATCACTGGATACAACACCACCAGCACTCACTGCACGGCCTCAATAACGTTTAGCACACCTCCAGAAGTCTAAAATCATCGGACACAACACCACCAGCACTCACTGCACGGCCTCAATAACGTTTAGCACACCTCCAGAAGTCTAAAATCATCGGATACAACACCACCAGCACTCACTGCACGGCCTCAATAACGTTTAGCACACCTCCAGAAGTCTAAAATCATCGGATACTACACCACCAGCACTCACTGCACGGCCTCTATAACGTTTAGTACACCTCCAGAAGTCTAAAATCATCGGATACTACACCACTTGCAGTCACTGCACACCCTCTATAACGTTTAGTACACCTCCAGAAGTCTAAAATCACTGGATACGACACCACTTGCGTACAATATCACTAGCACTCACTGCACAGCCTCAATAACGTTTAGCACACCTCCAGAAGTCTAAAATCATCGGATACAACACCACCAGCACTCACTGCACGGCCTCAATAACGTTTAGTACACCTCCAGAAGTCTAAAATCACTGGATACAACACCACTTGCAGTCACTGCACAGCCTCTATAACGTTTAGTACACCTCCAGAAGTCTAAAATCATTGGATACACCATCACTAGCACTCACTGCACAGCCTCAATAACGTTTAGTACACCTCCAAAAGTCTAAAATCATCGGATACAACATCACTAGCAGTCACTGCACAGCCTCAATAACGTTTAGCACACCTCCAGAAGTCTAAAATCACTGGATACAACATCACTAGCACTCACTGCACAGACTCAATACTGTTAGTACACCTCCAAAAGTCTAAAATCATTGGATACAAAATCACTAGCACTCATTCCACAGCCTCAATAACGTTTAGCACACCTCCAGAAGTCTAAAATCACTGGATACAACACCACCACCACTCAATGCACCGCCTCAATAACGTTTAGTACACCTTCAGAAGTCTAAAATCACTGGATACAACATCACTAGCACTCACTGCACAGCCTCAATAACGTTTAATACACCTCCAAAAGTCTAAAATCATTGGATACAACATAACTAGCACTCACTGCACAGCCTCAATAACGTTTAGTACACCTCCAGAAGTCTAAAATCATCGGATACAATACCACCAGCACTCACTGCACGGCCTCAATAACGTTTAGTACACCTCCAGAAGTCTAAAATCACTGGATACAACATCACTAGCACTCACTGCACGGCCTCAATAACGTTTAGTACACCTCCAGAAGTCTAAAATCATTGGATACAACATCACTAGCACTCACTGCACAGCCTCAATAACGTTAAGTACACCTCCAAAAGTCTAAAATCATTGGATACAACATCACTAGCACTCACTGCACAGCCTCAATAACGTTTAGCACACCTCCAGAAGTCTAAAATCATTGAATACAACACCATCAGCACTCACTGCACAGCCTCAATAACGTTTAGTACACCTCCAGAAGTCTAAAATCACAGGATACAACACCACTTGCAGTCACTGCACAGCGTCTATATCGTTTAGTACACCTCCAGAAGTTTAAAATCATTGGATACAACACCAACAGCACTCACTGCACAGCCTCAATAACGTTTAGTACACCTCAAGAAGTCTAAAATCACTGGATAGAACACCACTTGCAGTCACTGCACAGCCTTTATAACGTATAGTACACCTCAAGAAGTCTAAAATCATTGAATACAACACCATCAGCACTCACTGCACAGCCTCAATAACGTTTAGTACACCTCAAGAAGTCTAAAATCACTGGATAGAACACCACTTGCAGTCACTGCACAGCCTCTATAACGTTTAGTACACCTCAAGAAGTCTAAAATCATTGAATACAACACCACCAGCACTCACTGCACAGCCTCTATAACGTTTAGTACACCTCAAGAAGTCTAAAATCATTGGATACAACACCACCAGCACTCACTGCACAGCCTCAATAACGTTTAGTACACCTCAAGAAGTCTAAAATCACTGGATACTACACCACTTGCAGTCACTGCATAGCCTCTATAACGTTTAGTACACCTCCAGAAGTCTAAAATCACAGGATACAACACCACTTGCAGTCACTGCACAGCCTCTATATCGTTTAGTACACCTCCAAAAGTCTAAAATCACAGGATACAACACCACCAGCACTCACTGCACAGCCTCAATAACGTTTAGTACACCTCCAGAAGTCTAAAATTACAGGATACAACACCACTTGCAGTCACTGCACAGCCTCTATAACGTTTAGTACACCTCAAGAAGTCTAAAATCATTGAATACAACACCACCAGCACTCACTGCACAGCCTCTATAACGTTTAGTACACCTCAAGAAGTCTAAAATCATTGGATACAACACCACCAGCACTCACTGCACAGCCTCAATAACGTTTAGTACACCTCAAAAAGTCTAAATTCACTGGATAGAACACCACTTGAAGTCACTGCACAGCCTCAATAACGTTTAGTACACCTCCAGAAGTCTAAAATCATTGAATACAACACCACCAGCACTCACTGAACAGCCTCTATAACGTTTAGTACACCTCAAGAAGTCTAAAATCATTGGATACAACACCACCAGCACTCACTGAACAGCCTCAATAACGTTTAGTACACCTCCAGAAGTCTAAAATCATTGGATACAACACCACTTGCAGTCACTGCACAGTCTCTATAACGTTTAGTACACCTCAAGAAGTCTAAAATCACAGGATACAACACCACTTGCAGTCACTGCACAGCCTCTATATCATTTAGTACACCTCCAAAAGTCTAAAATCACAGGATACAACACCACTTGCAGTCACTGCACAGCCTCAATATCGTTTAGTACACCTCCAGAAGACTAAAATCACAGGATACAACACCACTTGCAGTCACTGCACAGCCTCTATAACGTTTAGTACACCTCCAGAAGTCTAAAATCACTGGATACAACATCACTAGCACTCACTGCACAGCCTCTATAACGTTTAGTACACCTCCAGAAGTCTAAAATCATTGAATACAACACCACCAGCACTCACTGAACAGCCTCTATAACGTTTAGTACACCTCAAGAAGTCTAAAATCATTGGATACAACACCACCAGCACTCACTGAACAGCCTCAATAACGTTTAGTACACCTCCAGAAGTCTAAAATCATTGGATACAACACCACTTGCAGTCACTGCACAGTCTCTATAACGTTTAGTACACCTCAAGAAGTCTAAAATCACAGGATACAACACCACTTGCAGTCACTGCACAGCCTCTATATCATTTAGTACACCTCCAAAAGTCTAAAATCACAGGATACAACACCACTTGCAGTCACTGCACAGCCTCAATATCGTTTAGTACACCTCCAGAAGACTAAAATCACAGGATAAACACCACTTGCAGTCACTGCACAGCCTCTATAACGTTTAGTACACCTCCAGAAGTCTAAAATCACAGGATACAATATCACCAGCACTCACTGCACGGCCTCAGTAACACCACCAGCACTCACTGCATGGCCTCAATAACGTTTAGTACACCTCCAGAAGTCTAAAATCACTGGATACAACACCACCAGCACTCACTGCACGGCCTCAATAACGTTTAGCACACCCCCAGAAGTCTAAAATCACCGGATACAACACCACCAGCACTCACTGCACGGCCTCAATAACGTTTAGCACACCCCCAGAAGTCTAAAATCACCGGATACAACACCACCAGCACTCACTACACGGCCTCAATAACGTTTAGCACACCCCCAGAAGTCTAAAATCACCGGATACAACACCACCAGCACTCACTGCACGGCCTCAATAACGTTTAGCACACCCCCAGAAGTCTAAAATCACCGGATACAACACCACCAGCACTCACTGCACGGCCTCAATAACGTTTAGCACACCCCCAGAAGTCTAAAATCGCCGGATACAACACCACCAGCACTCACTGCACGGCCTCAATAACGTTTAGCACACCCCCAGAAGTCTAAAATCATTGGATACAACATCACTAGCACTCACTGCACGGCCTCAATAACGTTTAGTACACCTCCAAAAGTCTAAAATCATCGGATACAACACCACCAGCACTCACTGCACGGCCTCAATAACGTTTAGTACACCTCCAAAAGTCTAAAATCATCGGATACAACACCACCAGCACACACCACACATCCTCAATAACGTTTAGTACACCTCCAGAAGTCTAAAATCACTGGATACAACATCACTAGCACTCACTGCACAGCCTCAATAACGTTTAGTACACCTCCAAAAGTCTAAAATCATTGGATACAACATCACTAGCACTCACTGCACAGCCTCAATAACGTTTAGCACACCTCCAGAAGTCTAAAATCATCGGATACAACACCACCAGCACTCACTGCACGGCCTCAATAAAGTTTAGTACACCTCCAGAAGTCTAAAATCACTGGATACAACATCACTAGCACTCACAGCACGGCCTCAATAACGTTTAGTACACCTCCAGAAGTCTAAAATCACTGGATACAACATCACTAGCACTCACTGCACAGCCTCAATAACGTTTAGTACACCTCCAAAAGTCTAAAATCATTGGATACAACATCACTAGCACTCACTGCACAGCCTCAATAACGTTTAGCACACCTCCAGAAGTCTAAAATCATCGGATACAACACCACCAGCACTCACTGCACGTCCTCAATAACGTTTAGTACACCTCCAAAAGTCTAAAATCACTGGATACAACATCACTAGCACTCACTGCACAGCCTCAATAACGTTTAGTACACCTCCAGAAGTCTAAAATCATCGGATACAACACCACCAGCACTCACTGCACGGCCTCAATAACGTTTAGTACACCTCCAAAAGTCTAAAATCACTGGATACAACATCACTAGCACTCACTGCACACCCTCAATAACGTTTAGTACACCTCCAAAAGTCTAAAATCATTGAATACAACATCACTAGCACTCACTGCACAGCCTCAATAACGTTTAGCACACCTCCAGAAGTCTAAAATCATCGGATACAACACCACCAGCACTCACTGCACATCCTCAATAACGTTTAGTACACCTCCAAAAGTCTAAAATCATTGGATACAACATCACTAGCACTCACTGCACAGCCTCAATAACGTTTAGTACACCTCCAAAAGTCTAAAATCATTGGATACAACATCACTAGCACTCACTGCACAGCCTCAATAACGTTTAGCACACCTCCAGAAGTCTAAAATCATCGGATACAACACCACCAGCACTCACTGCACATCCTCAATAACGTTTAGTACACCTCCAAAAGTCTAAAATCATTGGATACAACATCACTAGCACTCACTGCACAGCCTCAATAACGTTTAGTACACCTCCAGAAGTCTAAAATCACTGGATACAACATCACTAGCACTCACTGCACAGCCTCAATAACGTTTAGCACACCTCCAGAAGTCTAAAATCATTGAATACAACACCATCAGCACTCACTGCACAGCCTCAATAACGTTTAGTACACCTCCAGAAGTCTAAAATCACAGGATACAACACCACTTGCAGTCACTGCACAGCCTCTATAACGTTTAGTACACCTCAAGAAGTCTAAAATCATTGGAGACAACACCACTAGCACTCACTGCACGTCTTCAATAACGTTTAGTACACCTCCAGAAGTCTAAAATCAGATGATACAACACCACTTGCAGTCACTGCACAGCGTCTATATCGTTTAGTACACCTCCAGAAGTTTAAAATCATTGGATACAACACCAACAGCACTCACTGCACGGCCTCAATAACGTTTAGTACACCTCCAGAAGTCTAAAATCATCGGATACAACACCACCAGCACTCACTGCACAGCCTCAATAACGTTTAGTACACCTCAAGAAGTCTAAAATCACTGGATAGAACACCACTTGCAGTCAGTGCACAGCCTTTATAACGTTTAGTACACCTCAAGAAGTCTAAAATCATTGAATACAACACCATCAGCACTCACTGCACAGCCTCAATAACGTTTAGTACACCTCAAGAAGTCTAAAATCACTGGATAGAACACCACTTGCAGTCACTGCACAGCCTCTATAACGTTTAGTACACCTCAAGAAGTCTAAAATCATTGAATACAACACCACCAGCACTCACTGCACAGCCTCAATAACGTTTAGTACACCTCAAGAAGTCTAAAATCACTGGATACTACACCACTTGCAGTCACTGCATAGCCTCTATAACGTTTAGTACACCTCCAGAAGTCTAAAATCACAGGATACAACACCACTTGCAGTCACTGCACAGCCTCTATATCGTTTAGTACACCTCCAAAAGTCTAAAATCACAGGATACAACACAACCAGCACTCACTGCACAGCCTCAATAACGTTTAGTACACCTCCAGAAGTCTAAAATTACAGGATACAACACCACTTGCAGTCACTGCACAGCCTCTATAACGTTTAGTACACCTCAAAAGTCTAAAATCATTGGATACAACACCACCAGCACTCACTGCACAGCCTCAATAACGTTTAGTACACCTCAAAAAGTCTAAATTCACTGGATAGAACACCACTTGCAGTCACTGCACAGCCTCAATAACGTTTAGTACACCTCCAGAAGTCTAAAATCATTGAATACAACACCACCAGCACTCACTGAACCGCCTCTATAACGTTTAGTACACCTCAAGAAGTCTAAAATCATTGGATACAACACCACCAGCACTCAGGGAACAGCCTCTATAACGTTTAGTACACCTCAAGAAGTCTAAAATCATTGGATACAACACCACCAGCACTCACTGAACAGCCTCAATAACGTTTAGTACACCTCCAGAAGTCTAAAATCATTGGATACAACACCACTTGCAGTCACTGCACAGTCTCTATAACGTTTAGTACACCTCAAGAAGTCTAAAATCACAGGATACAACACCACTTGCAGTCACTGCACAGCCTCTATATAGTTTAGTACACCTCCAAAAGTCTAAAATCACAGGATACAACACCACTTGCAGTCACTGCACAGCCTCAATATCGTTTAGTAGACCTCCAGAAGACTAAAATCACAGGATACAACACCACTTGCAGTCACTGCAGAGCCTCTATAACGTTTAGTACACCTCCAGAAGTCTAAAATCACTGGATACAACATCACTAGCACTCACTGCACAGCCTCTATAACGTTTAGTACACATCCAGAAGTCTAAAATCACAGGATACAACACCACTTGCAGTCACTGCACAGCCTCAATAACGTTTAGTACACCTCCAGAAGTCTAAAATCACAGGATACAACATCACCAGCACTCACTGCACGGCCTCAGTAACACCACCAGCACTCACTGCATGGCCTCAATAACGTTTAGTACACCTCCAGAAGTCTAAAATCACTGGATACAACACCACCAGCACTCACTGCACGGCCTCAATAACGTTTAGCACACCCCCAGAAGTCTAAAATCACCGGATACAACACCACCAGCACTCACTGCACGGCCTCAATAACGTTTAGCACACCCCCAGAAGTCTAAAATCACCGGATACAACACCACCAGCACTCACTGCACGGCCTCAATAACGTTTAGCACACCCCCAGAAGTCTAAAATCACCGGATACAACACCACCAGCACTCACTGCACGGCCTCAATAACGTTTAGCACACCCCCAGAAGTCTAAAATCACCGGATACAACACCACCAGCACTCACTGCACGGCCTCAATAACGTTTAGCACACCCCCAGAAGTCTAAAATCACCGGATACAACACCACCAGCACTCACTGCACGGCCTCAATAACGTTTAGCACACCCCCAGAAGTCTAAAATCACCGGATACAACACCACCAGCACTCACTGCACGGCCTCAATAACGTTTAGCACACCCCCAGAAGTCTAAAATCACCGGATACAACACCACCAGCACTCACTGCACGGCCTCAATAACGTTTAGCACACCCCCAGAAGTCTAAAATCACCGGATACAACACCACCAGCACTCACTGCACGGCCTCAATAACGTTTAGCACACCCCCAGAAGTCTAAAATCACCGGATACAACACCACCAGCACTCACTGCACGGCCTCAATAACGTTTAGCACACCCCCAGAAGTCTAAAATCACCGGATACAACACCACCAGCACTCACTGCACGGCCTCAATAACGTTTAGCACACCCCCAGAAGTCTAAAATCACCGGATACTACACCACCAGCACTCACTGCACGGCCTCAATAACGTTTAGCACACCCCCAGAAGTCTAAAATCACCGGATACTACACCACCAGCACTCACTGCACGGCCTCAATAACGTTTAGCACACCCCCAGAAGTCTAAAATCACCGGATATAACACCACCAGCACTCACTGCACGGCCTCAATAACGTTTAGCACACCCCCAGAAGTCTAAAATCACCGGATACAACACCACCAGCACTCACTGCACGGCCTCAATAACGTTTAGCACACTCCAGAAGTCTAAAATCACCGGATACAACACCACCAGCACTCACTGCACAGCCTCTATAACGTTTAGTACACCTCCAGAAGTCTAAAATCACTGGATACTACACCACTTGCGTACAACATCACTAGCACTCACTGCACAGCCTCAATAACGTTTAGCACACCTCCAGAAGTCTAAAATCATCGGATACAACACCACCAGCACTCACTGCACGGCCTCAATAACGTTTAGTACACCTCCAGAAGTCTAAAATCACTGGATACAACACCACTTGCAGTCACTGCACAGCCTCTATAACGTTTAGTACACCTCCAGAAGTCTAAAATCATTGGATAAAACATCACTAGCACTCACTGCACAGCCTCAATAACGTTTAGTACACCTCCAAAAGTCTAAAATCATCGGATACAACATCACTAGCACTCACTGCACAGCCTCAATAACGTTTAGCACACCTCCAGAAGTCTAAAATCACTGGATACAACATCACTAGCACTCACTGCACAGACTCAATACTGTTAGTACACCTCCAAAAGTCTAAAATCATTGGATACAACATCACTAGCACTCATTGCACAGCCTCAATAACGTTTAGCACACCTCCAGAAGTCTAAAATCACTGGATACAACACCACCAGCACTCAATGCACGGCCTCAATAACGTTTAGTACACCTTCAGAAGTCTAAAATCACTGGATACAACATCACTAGCACTCACTGCACAGCCTCAATAACGTTTAGTACACCTCCAGAAGTCTAAAATCATCGGATACAACATCACTAGCACTCACTGCACAGCCTCAATAACGTTTAGTACACCTCCAGAAGTCTAAAATCATCGGATACAACACCACCAGCACTCACTGCACGGCCTCAATAACGTTTAGTACACCTCCAGAAGTCTAAAATCACTGGATACAACATCACTAGCACTCACTGCACGGCCTCAATAACGTTTAGTACACCTCCAGAAGTCTAAAATCACTGGATACAACATCACTAGCACTCACTGCACAGCCTCAATAACGTTTAGTACACCTCCAAAAGTCTAAAATCATTGGATACAACATCACTAGCACTCACTGCACAGCCTCAATAACGTTTAGCACACCTCCAGAAGTCTAAAATCATCGGATACAACACCACCAGCACTCACTGCACGGCCTCACTAACGTTTAGTACACCTCCAAAAGTCTAAAATCACTGGATACAACATCACTAGCACTCACTGCACAGCCTCAATAACGTTTAGTACACCTCCAGAAGTCTAAAATCATTGGACACAACATCACTAGCACTCACTGCACGGCCTCAATAACGTTTAGCACACCTCCAGAAGTCTAAAATCATCGGATACAACACCACCAGCACTCACTGCACGGCCTCAATAACGTTTAGTACACCTCCAAAAGTCTAAAATCACTGGATACAACATCACTAGCACTCACTGCACAGCCTCAATAACGTTTAGTACACCTCCAAAAGTCTAAAATCATTGGATACAACATCACTAGCACTCACTGCACAGCCTCAATAACGTTTACCACACCTCCAGAAGTCTAAAATCATCGGATACAACACCACCAGCACTCACTGCACATCCTCAATAACGTTTAGTACACCTCCAGAAGTCTAAAATCACTGGATACAACATCACTAGCACTCACT
>NC_090752.1:63005802-63013302 GCF_036898095.1 Palaemon carinicauda | reverse complement strand
AGAGAGAGAGAGAGAGAGAGAGAGAGAGAGAGAGATTGATCATTGAGAAAGTGGAAGGGAGGGTGAAGGGTCCAGTGTTGATTATGAACAACAATGAAAAAGGATCACACATCTGCACACACACAATAATCCAAGCATGCAAAACGAATTAAAGGTTAGAGAATAAGACAATAACAAAACAAAAAGAAGAACCACAAGGAGATAAAGTAAGGGAATTAGATATTAATGAAATAAGAAATCGATAACAATAAACCAAATAGAAGAACTGAAGGATTTTGACGCTTAATTAAGTAGGACATGAAATTCTTCCCTGAGGGCTCTCAAAAGAGAGAGAGAGAGAGAGAGAGAGAGAGAGAGAGAGAGAGAGAGAGAGAGAGAGAGAGAGAGAGAGAGAGAGAGAGAGAATATTATAGAATATTATACGAAGATTAAATATATATATATATATATATATATATATATATATATATATATATATATATATATATATATATACATATATATATCTATATATATCTATATATATATATATATACATATATATATATATATATATATATATATATATATATATATATATATATATATATATATATATATAACGGATTTTGAGCGAAGCGAAAAATCTATTTTTGGGTGAGATAGCCATGTCGTCCTGATGGAAGTTCCTATAAGTAGCTTTCTAAGGGATATATGTACTACAGTGATATTCCCAGAGAATTTTACCTTTAGGTATCCAGAATTCTAACTCCTGGCGCGAATATCCTTAAATTTCTCTGAAGAATATCGCATAATATCAGAGGACGTATTCTTGACACGCACATGGCAATCTGCACCCCTAATAGTGTTAATGCTTCGAGGGGGATGTGGCAGAATAGAAGGGGAGCCGTATCAAGGTTACCCTAGTTCTCATACTATTGAGTATCACAACAGCGCCATATCCAATATGACGAACATTCCTTGTAGCATTGAGCATGGTGCTACAGATACAGTACTTCGGGAGGGATACTGTGAAGGTCTTTTCTTTTTAGAAAAGAAGGTTGGGTCCATAATGACAACATGGCCATCTCACCCAAAAATAGATTTTTCGCTGCGCTCAAAATTCATTTTTCGGGCTCAAGCCATGTCGTCCAGATGGAAGCATACCAGAGCATTAATGTATCTGTGGATTTTCATCAGTGCCTTAACCTTAGGACATCATTTCTATGATCATTTGGACCAATTGAGACAAATGACGCTACCGTTATCCGTAATCATCACTAATAAGCAATGTTAGTGCTTCCTGCCCCCTACAGGGAAGAGTCATTCTAGACAGTAGAAAAGGGGCCTCAAGGTTAGCATATATTGTATGAACAAACACTGAATATACAAACAGTCTCATAGTTTGTATATATTGCCGAATCAATATCAGTGTCTCTTATATCTATTGTTTGCGAGCATATAACTATATGAAGAATACTTACTTTAGTAAGTCAAAGAACTTTGGCATTTTACACATGCAATTGTTGGGCGAATTAGGACGCAATACATTCTAATAGACATTTATTCCTAATAAATGACTAAATGAAGTCTGAAGTTCTACGAAGATAGACATTTAGACACTCTACAGGACATAGACAGACATCTTCCTTCAGAGGGCAGATTCTCCAGGGACTCCACCTCTTAGTGGGTAGCTCGTTCTTAGCGAGAAACGTTGGATCAGGAAAGAGGTTCAGTTCTCCCGCTTCTGTGAACTGAATGTGGCCTTCGTCTCTAGATAGGGCCAGTATTTCACTAACTCTAGCCCCTGAGGCTATAGCGAACAGAAAAATAACTTTAGTTAGATCTTTAAGGGAATAATCTTCATTGTTCATAGATGAGGCATAATGTAGGACCTTATCCAAAGACCATGAAATGGGCTTTGGTGGTGGCGCAGGCCTAAGCCTTGCACATGCCTTCGGAATCTTATTAAAGATTTCATTCGATAGATCTACTTGAAAGGCATATAGAAGAGGTCTAGTCAAGGCTGATTTGCACGTAATTATCGTGTTGGCCGCCATGCCTTGATTATGAAGGGGGACAAAGAAGGACAGACTGAAGTTCATAGACTAATCCTGTCGCCAGACACACAGACAAAACCCGTCCACAGACACAGACTAATCCTGTCCCCAGACACACAGACAAATCCTGTCCACAAATAAAAATAAGAATAAAAAGATAAATAAATAAACCGACTCGAAAATATAACCTCTTGTAAGGCTGATATGAATGAAGAGCTAATGAACAGTTGGGATTAAAGTGGGGTGTGGTGGGAGTCTTGGCTAACCTAACCTAACCCATCCTAACTTAAGTTGACATTTGCTTAATATAAAGAACTTTGGACAGAGATGATGGATCTGATGAAAGGAGCAATAGTGAACAGTGTGTGTAATAGATATTTATACACCTCCACCCCTCTCACCAGGGTATGACTACACCCTTTTCTCCTTACCTGTGGGACGGAGAGAGACCGAATAATTTCATGTCTGGCACTTTTATGCACTTTTTTTATATATTAAGTTTTCGCATATACTTTAATTTTAATCTTTTTTCAGGTCTTTTTCATAAATTGATTGCGAAAAGTGAACTGCAGACTGATTAACATAATATATATCATATTTAGTTTTTGAGTTAAACAAATAAATAAATGTAGATTTATCATGAAACTTCATAGACCAACAAATGGTTTCTGCTACAATATATTCAGACTCCATTCTATTGGTGCATTTCGACTAACTCCTTTGCAAAAAGGAGTGAAGTCCTTCTATATCCGAAAAGACAATAGTCCTTAAAAAGAATCAAACGTGTCACGACTTTCGTCACAATTGAGATAAAAAAAAACCAATCCAGACGAGAGAAGTCAAAATCTAGTTAAAATGGAAGACTGTAAAGTTTGGGTCTGTAAGCCATTTCTCACTCGGCCCTCTGCGTTCAAAAAATCACAAAAGGGCGATAGTCCGAAATGCATTCTTTTGTATACGCTGAATAATTTTGAACTTTATCAAAACCGCCAAAAAAGAACAAAGCCTTTTTTTAAATCCAGTGAATTTCATGAAATATTATTGGAAAATATACTCGTGGGTCGAGAGGATAAATGGTAGCATTTTCCCACAGCTATAGATATTTGGAAATGGTTTGATATTTTGTAGTGGAACCTGGCTTTCATATCTACATAGCAGGAGAAATTCTTGTGACAAAAACTGAAATGATTAAATTGTCAATTATTTAAAAAATATATATATTATTTTTACGGATTTTTGGATATGATGGTTTCTGAAAATGTTTATTTTTTTTAATAATTATGGTAATGTGACCACGACTTTGCTGATTTATCATTCTTTTTATTAAGACAAAATCACTGTGATAAACTTGATTATTATTTTCATAGTTTTATCAAAGCAACGAGGGTATGAAAAAAAAAACATTACTATTTACTTCTTTGTTGTTTTATTATGGCAAAGTAAATTTGATAAACCAAAATTATACATTTTTCATGGTGTTATTAAGGTTACATTATTGTGATAAAACTATCTTACGTATTTTCAGTTTGTTTTATTGTAGCAACGTAATTGTGATAAATCAAGGTATCAATTTCTTTATTGGTCTACTATGGCAATTTGTCAGAGACTTTAATATCTTAATTTCTATTATTTCAACGTAATTGACATCAACCAGGATTAAAATATTTCTTTATATTTTTTTATTTTCCATTTTTCATATTTTACATTCTTTCATATTTTTACATTTTATATTTTCATATTTTTTTATTTTTTATTTTTCATATTTTATATTTTATATTTTCATATTTTATATTTGTGATAAAACAAAATTTAATTCTTTTATATCTTTATTATTTAAATGAAATTGTGATAAACCAGGACTTTAATATTTGTTTTATTTTTATTTCAACGTAATTGTGATAAACCAAGATTCAAATATTTGTGCATATTCTTACTATTTCAACGTAATTGTGATAAACGAGAATTTTATCACATTTAATGTTTATTACAATGTATTTGTGATATATAGACCAAGTTTTTAATAGTTGTTAAATTTTAATCATTTCAACCTAATTGCGATAAAACGAACATTTTAATATTTTCATTTTTATTTGACCGTAGGTAATAAACTGAGATTTTAATATTTTTTATATATTTATTTCAACGTATTAATGATAAACCAAGTCTTTAGTATTTCTATCATTTCAACGCAATTGCCGTAAAACCAAGAATTTAATATTTACAATTTAATTCAATCTAATTGTGATAAATGGAGATTTTAATATTTTTTTTTTACACCATTCTTACGTAATTGTGATAAACCTAGATTTAATTCATCTTTCGAAAGCCCTATTAAAGAAAAAGACTTAAGAAAACCTTTTCAAGTAACAGAGGAGTTATAGAAGCTATAGGAAACGGACTATTAGGCAAATGAATGGACGGGGGAAGGTAATTTCACCCTAAATGTTATGGATGTAAAAATTTCATGGTTTAATAGAGGGTATCACCGAGACCTGATGAAAAATAGGGATAATGGAGAACTATGCATAATCATTTCTCATAAATGATATTATATATATGTATATATATATATATATATATATATATATATATATATATATATATATATATATACACACATATATATACATATATATATATATATATATATATATATATATATATATATATATATATATATATATATAGGTATACAAACATTAGTAGCTTAATTACAGCTATTTATTTTAATGACGTACCATTTCACTATTGAATATAATTGTACCGTTATTAAAACATGTTGGACTTTCCATCAATAATATTAGTATAATTTAATATAATCATTTCATGTTCATGATATAACTACAATTTATGAAAAATTAAAGAAAGTTATTCATAGCACAAATATAACTATATGAAACTTTCGAAAGTTTAACTGAATATAATGTCAATTTTAAGAGAAATCATTAGGGATAAAGAAATACTAACGCCTGAATATTTGTCAAATGCATTTGAATGAAAATGCAGGAAATGCATTATCAAAGAAATCACATATTTTAATGCAATGGCATTCAGATACGCGAGATTTGCTTTAGTATACGAGTGGAATTTAAAAAGGGCAGACACTTCAGAATCTGGGATAGGTGTTAAGAGCAAAAAAAAAAAAAAAAAAAAAAACCGCTGTTCATTATTTCAAAGGGTACCACTTGCATTACGCATTCCAGCAGGTGGAATGTTTGCGTTCGCAGAAGCGTGATTAATGATGCTTCAAATAACTCTAATGAAAGAGGATAAATCAAAATGGGGCGACCGTAGTATGAAATTTTAGGCGCGAATGTATTTTTTATTGCTTGTCAAATCGATTTTATTTATGGAGAAGGTGTTTATCATTATCTGAAATAAAATATGAAGCGGATTTTACTATTTAAGAAATGTCTATTTCAATTACTTTTGTGTTTTTTTTTTAAGTTCTTTCCAAAATTAGGACCAAACTATTGTGTAAGAACTAGTTTAAAGGTTTAAGGGTCGCTCATGAATGGCAGAGGAAAGGGACAGTGACATTGCCCTAGCAATCAGGACAATTCCCTTAGAGACTGACCATATATTATCAGCGCCAAAGCCTCCTCTCCACCCAAGCTAGGACCAGAGAGGGCCAGGCATTGGCTGCTGATGACTCGGCAGATAGACCTATACGTTCCCCAAAACCCCCCAACCTTATCTCAAAAGGATGGTAAGGTTGCAGACACTAATGGCACTAACGAGTCTGAGCGGGACTTGAACCCCCATCTGGCGGACACCAGACAGAGACGTTACCAATCAGGCCACAACAACACTATAAATAACCTTAAAAATAACACTTTAAAAGATATATAAAAACGGAAATAAAACAAAAACAGAGTCAAACTAAAATGTGATAAAATAAGCCTTCAAAAAAGCTTTGATCCCTTGGCGTAGGAGTCCATTACAAAAGCAAGACTTTTAGGGTAAGCAGCAGATGGATCCTTAAAGAAGGAGCGTGGGATCCCAAGGGAGCCTTTAGACACGGACCCTAAAAAAGGGGTTATGTTTCTCGGGCCAGGTCAGCGAAATATCACCCCCAAACATTCGCTGCTGAGTCTCCCGAGAACATCTGAATTCATTTACAGTTTACGACCTTCGCTTCGCTCCTCGCCATGTTATGCTGCAATTTTCTTGATCTTTATCTTTATTTAGATGTATATATTTCTAAGATATTTCTACTATATAATAAAGTTTCTGCCTCTCTTTATATCCATATACACATATACATATATACACACAAACAATGTATATATACAAATATATATATATATATATATATATATATATATATATATATGTACAGTATATATATATATATACATATACAGTATATATATACATATACAGTATATATGCACATACATATACAGTATATATATATATATATATATATATATATATATATATTATCCATATATACATATATATATATACATATAAATATATATATATATATATATATATATATATATATATATATATATATATATATACATATGCATAAATATTCATATATATACATGTATATATACATACATATGCATATACATATATATGCATATACACATACATATAAATATACATATATATACATATACATATATACATATACATAAATATACATATATATATACATACATATACATATACATAAATATACATATATATATATACATACATATACATATACATATATATACATACATATACATAAATATACATATATATATATATATATATATATATATATATACATAGATAAATATATACATAAACATATATATATATATATACATATATATATAGACATACATATGTTTCTTTCCAGCCATGCTTAGCTCTCCCCGTCCCTTATGTAGTAGGAGAGAAAGAGAGAGTAGTCATACCCAGGTGAGAGAGGGGCAGTGCGTGTGTACACATATACATGTAAATATTCAGCAGTAATTTTGATGGGTTGCATACACTATATGTATGTATGTACGTATATATAAATATATATATATATATATATATATATATATATATATATATATATATAATTTATATAATTTATATATATATATATATATATATATATATATATATATATATATACATATAACTTATATATATAATATAATATCATAAATATATATATACATATATATATATATCATATATATATATATATTATATATATATATATATATATATATATATGTAATATATGTAATATATAATATATTATATGTATATATATATATATATATATACACACACGTGTGTGTGTACGTGTGTGTGTTCGTGTATATAAATATAAGTTACATTATTTTTCTCAACAGTAATATAATACAGGAATGTAATTGAACTAATCAAGTTATTCCCTGTTCTAAACTTCCTATATTCTTTTGTACATTGTTCCAGAAGATGGATACATTTCTTA
>NC_090752.1:62995802-63000802 GCF_036898095.1 Palaemon carinicauda | reverse complement strand
GGTGAATGCAGGGCTATGGAGAGCAGTTTCTGCTATTCACTGATCTCGGGTTTTACAGGTATTAAAGTTTGGGAAATTTAATCTTGGTTTAATAGGATTTCTTTAAAAAAAAAAAAAAAGATACGAAAAACAATATGCCTAAACAGTTTGTGTGTGCTTGAGAGAGAGAGAGAGAGAGAGAGAGAGAGAGAGAGAGAGAGAGAGAGAGAGAGAGAGAGAGAGAGAGGTCGTTTTAAATATTATCTTGTAAGAGCTCTAGTTCTTCGACTGCGTCACAATCGATCGCCATTCCTTCCTATTCTCTTCATATTTATAGTTATTCTCTAAATCCCATTTTTCTTTAATCAACAAACATTACTGAGCAACATTTTCACCTTTTTTTATGATTTAGATTGAAGTTTGTTCATATGAATTAGACATACTTTTTCTACCTTTCGTTTTCTTTATTCTTTCTCATCGCATCAACAAAAAAAAAAAAAAAAAAAAAACTTTTTACGAAGATCCATCTATTTCCTTCTGCCACGTGTACTATTTTTCATATACAGTACTTCTAAGCCTTTTATGTTGAATTCATGGAATATAAAATGTAACATTTCTCTTCATATCTGTATTTAATTTCTACAACTCTTATTTTTCAGCTACGTCGTTTATTCCTGTAAAATCTGTGTGTGTTTATCAAAAAAATATACTGAATTCTACATCTTAATTAATGTCACCAAGAAAAGCAATTCCTTTATTTTTTCAAACAAATTTTTAAAGAAAGAATTGAATACAATGAGTTATATATAATACAGTATACAGTATTTTTAAGAAAATTACCTCCGCCAACGAAGTTGGAGGGAGTTTAGGTTTTGCCCCCTATTTGTGTGTGTGCGTGTGTGTGTGTGTGTGTTTTTTTAATCAATTATACAATACAGTATACAGTATTTTTAAGAAAATTGTTACCTCCGCCAACGAAGTTGGAAGGAGGTTATGTTTAACACGATGTTTGTGGTTCTTTTTTTCTTTTTTCTTGTTCCAAAGCTTTATAATAAGAATGCTCCTTTTTTTTCAATACAAGGAATAAAGGTGTTCTTAAAACTTATAAAAAGAGATGCTTTAGCCAATAATATTTTCACTCTTATTCCTTTGACTCAATTTCATTAAATAAATCTAAAAGCTAAGTATGTATCAGTCCTATATATACAAGCCTAAATATCTAATCGGCATAATTTAGGGCTGTGTTGGCCTATTGAAAGCGTCCCTGACTGTCAATCGCAGGACTGGGATTCGAGTCCCGATCAAGCTCGATAGTTCCTTGTAGAGTCTGCAACCTCACCATCCTTGTGAGCTAAGGATGTGCGATTTTTGGGGGAGCATATAGATCTACCTTCTGAGTCATCAGCAGCCATTGCCTGGTCCTCCCTGATTCTAGCATGGGTAGAGAGACGGCTTGGGTGCTGATCCTATATATACAAGCCTAAATATCTAATCTGCATAATTTAGGGCTGTGTTGGCCTATTGAAAGCGTCCCTGACTGTCAATCGCAGGACTGGGATTCGAGTCCCGATCAAGCTCGATAGTTCCTTGTAGAGTCTGCAACCTCACCATCCTTGTGAGCTAAGGATGTGCGATTTTTGGGGGAGCATATAGATCTACCTTCTGAGTCATCAGCAGCCATTGCCTGGTCCTCCCTGATTCTAGCATGGGTAGAGAGACGGCTTGGGTGCTGATCATATAGATATATGGTCAGTGTCTAGGGCATTGTCACTATCCCTTGCCTCTGTCATTTATGAGTGGCCTTTAAACCTTTAAATTGTTACTCCTCTAAGAAATATAGTTATCAATATTACAAGTAGACCCATATAGCGGTGCAAATGCGACTCATTAAAAAAAAATTGAGTATAATTCATTCCTACTCGAGTCTCCCATAACTAACCAAAACTAATCCTATGTTAAGTTGAAATTATGAGCTGGTGTATATCTCTAATGGAATAAATTTTCTATGACCGTAGTCTCTACAGAGAATCTCTTGCTTGAGGGTACACTCAGGCCCACCATTCTGTCCTTATTTACTTCCCTCACTGGGCTATTTTTCCCTACTGAACCCTTTGGGCTTAAAGCATCCTACGTTTTTAGCTAGGGTTGTAGCTTAGCTAATAATAATAATAATAATAATAATAATAATAATAATAATAATAATAATAATAATACCTTAAAGAATCCTGGTATAAATGTAGCCAGGCATTTAACGTAATAAAAACGGATATATTTACGTAAAGGAGTGATATTACGATTACCAACCCGTAAGATATAATAACAAAGTAAGGTAAAAATTACGGTCGCCAGTATTTTACTGAAATACGACTGAGAAAAGCATATCTTTACGGAGAATTTCCGCTTAAAATTACGTTTTTTAACAGTGTAGACAAACTAAAATAAATGGTAAAGATGCTACATAAATTGTCATTACGTAACCTACAATTTAATCAAATTTAGAAATGACCAAAAACCGGCTTAAGTGCATTGTGCACTCCAAAATCAAACCATTGCTCTCTAGTCTTAGGTAGTGCTATAGCCTCTATACCATGGTCTTCCACTATCTTGGGTTAGACTTCTCTTGCTTGAGGGTACACTCGAGCACACTATTCTATCTCATTACTCTTCCTCTCGATTTATTTTTTTAAAGTTTTCGTAGTTTACATAGGAAATATTTATTTAAATGTTACAGTTCTTAAAATGTATTATTTTTCCTTGTTTCCTTTCCTCACAGGTCAATTTCCCCTGTTGGGGCCCCTGGGCTTATTGCATCTTTCTTTTCCATCTAGGGTTGTAGCTTAGCAAGTAATAATAATACAGATTTGGAAGGAATTAAATGGAAATGATTTAAGCACAATTATTGTATAAGAGACTAACACGGAAACTAACACAAATCACAGTAAAAAAAGGAAATACAGGGTGTCCCAAAATAATGTATACACTCTTTGGATTGTTACAACTTGTTCAATTTATTGATATTAACGTGGAAAACATTCTTTTTTTTAACATTCTCAAATTGCTCCATGTATCCTTACTTTTCACTGTGCATTGTTTCTCTTCTGTGAATCTGTTTTCCACGTTAATATCAATAAATTGAACAAGTTGTAACAATCCAAAGAGTGTACAAATTATTTTAGGACACCCTGTATTTGACTTGAATATAAAACAATGCGAGATGAATTATTCTGGACAAATGCTTCGGCTCTCATTTCTTTAACTCTCCTTCAATGTTTATCTCCTTTTAATTAGAAAATTATGGAATAATATATAACTACGACTAATCAGAGTATTCTAGAATATTATATAATAACCACGACTAAATAAAGAATTCTAGAATAGTATATAATAACCACCACTGATTAGAGAATTATAGAATTATCTATAATAACCACGACTGATTGTAGAATTCTAGAATAGTGTATAACCACAACTAATTGCAGAATTCTGGAATAGTGTATAATAATCTCGACTAATTGTATAATACTAGAATACTGCATAATAACCACAACTAATTGCAGAATTCTGGAATAGTGTATAATAATCTCGACTAATTGTATAATTCTAGAATAGTGAATAATAACCACAACTAATTGCAGAATTCTGGAATAGTGTATAATAATCTCGACTAATTGTTTAATTCTAGAATAGTGCATAATAACCACAACTAATTGCAGAATTCTGGAATAGTGTATAATAATCTCGACTAATTGTTTAATTCTAGAATAGTGCATAATAACCACAACTAATTGCAGAATTCTAGAATATTGTATTATAACCACGACTAATTACAGAATTCTAGAATATTGTATTATGACCACGACTAATTGCAGAATTCTAGAATAGTGTATCATAACCACGACTAATTGCAGAATTCTAGAATAGTGTATCATAACCACAACTAATAGCAGAATTCTAGAATAGTGTATAATAACCACGACTGATTAGAGATTTATAGAATATTGTATAACAACTACGAATAATAACAGAATTCTAGAATAGTGTATAATAACCACGTCTAATTGTATAATTCTAGAATGGTGTACAAAAACCAAGACTAATTGTAGAATTCTAGAATAGTGTACAGTATAATAACCACGACTAATTTCAGAATTTTAGAATAGTGTATGATAACCACGACTAATTGTAGAATTCTAGAATAGTGTATACCACAAATACCAACTATTTTACAAAAACACAAATGTGACTAACATTTCTCCACCTATCAAAAAGTATATCAAATATGGAAACCAACTTGCTTATATGAACGATATAATCAAATTTACTAATAGGAATATCAGACATCATACGTCTCCAACTGTCGACCTAACTACGCCAGGACTCCGCTCTGCTGGGAGGAAGGACGCTGGTGACTGGTACAACACATGAACATAAGCGATGTCAGGCAAGGGAGCCGATCGGGACTATGGTCTACCCCAGGGTCAAAGGAAAGTCCTTCAAAAAGAAGGCAACTGTGCTTACCTCATACAAAATGGAAAAAAGGCACGTTAATATAATAATATTTTTTTTTGCCCTTTCAAATATTTGTCGGTCTCTAGGGTTGAAGAAAAAACCGCCAAATATTATCATAATTACTTGCTAAGCTACAATCCTAGACGGAAAAGCAGTATGCTATAAGCCAAGGTGCCCCAACAGAAAACATAGCCCAGCGAGGAAAGGAAACAAGGAAAAAATAAAATATTTTAAGAACAGCGACATTAAAATAAAAAATTTCTATATAAACTATAAAAACTTAACAAAACAAGAGGAAGAGAAATAAGATCGAATAATGAGCCCAAGTGTACCCTCAAGCAAGAGAACTCAAGCAACGAAGAAAGTCACTTGCCAATAAATGTCTTCAAGCAAGAGAACTCTAGCAACGAAGTCACTCACTTGCCAATAAATGTCTTCAAGCAAGAGAACTCTAGCAACGAAGAAAGTCACTCGCCAATAAATGTCTTAAAGCAAGAGAACCCTAGCAACGA
>NC_090752.1:62983302-62990802 GCF_036898095.1 Palaemon carinicauda | reverse complement strand
GAACAGGATAAGAAGTTATGGCGCTAATATTTGCATCATGGGGTAATACTTTACCACTGCCAACTCGATGACCAAGGTAAGATACCTGACCTTTGCAAAAATTACTTTTTGCTAAGTTGATCGTTAATCCATGTTGTTTCAACCTTGAGAAAACTTCTTTTATCTTTTGAATATGGTTTATCCATGTGTCAGAGGCAATAATGATGTCATCTAAATATACAAATACTTTTTCCAAGTCCTGTAAAATTAAAGACATTACTCTTTGGAAGGTGGCAGGTGCGTTGGCTAATCTGAATGGCATTACGTTATAACTAAATAAGCCAAATGGAGTGATAAATGAAGAAATTTCCTTTGCCGTTTCTGTTAATTTAATTTGGTAATAACCCTTCAACAAATCTATTTGGGTTAAGTAGGTCGAATTACTTACTTGGTCAATGATATCTTGTATTCTTGGTAGAGGATACGAATCTTTAATTGTTAAATTATTAATCTTCCTGTAATCGGTACAAAGACGAAATTTACCATTTTTCTTTCCTACTAGGAGACATGGGGAAGCCCATGGTGACGCACTGGGTTCTGCCAATCCTTCTCTTACTAAGTAGTTCACTTCTTCTTTCATGATACCCAATTTCTTCTGTGATGTTCGATAGAAAGCTTGTTTAATGGGTGCAGCACCTGGTTGTAGTTTGATGTCATGATCTGGCATGGTGCATCTGCCTGGTTTATCTGAAGTTATACTAGGAAATTCATGGAATAAAGCTACTAAAGATTTACATTTTGATGCAGATAAGGGTTTTAGATAGTCTGATAAGTTTTCCAAGATCTTTGAGTTTTGAGAATCCTGCCAAGATGCAGTTATTGGATCATCTGTAAATTGATCCATAGGACAATCTATGTATGGTATGGCACTAGTAATCATTACCGTTTTATTTTCAGCTGTTGAGGGAGACAAATAGGCCTTTAAGAGGTTTACGTGGACTAATTGAGTAGACTTACGCTTATCTGGAGTGGCGATTATATAGTTGGTTGGCGAGATACGTTGAGTGATGGTATAAGGTCCCTGGTATTTCTCTCGTAGGGGAGAGCCTGCAAGCGGATGGTATAGCAGCACTGCATCTCCTACTTTGAAACTTCTGGTTTTAGCCTTTTTATCATAGTTAATCTTCATCTTCTCTTGAGCTGTTATCAAGTTAGTTTTGGCAATGGAGTGAAGATCTGAAAGTTTCTTGTTGAGTTCTGAAATATATTGGGAAAGAGGTACCTCATTATCTCCCAGCTTCAGGATGCGTTCTTTGACTGAACTGAGGATAGTTCGTGGCCGTCGACCGAAGAGTAGTTCAAAAGGTGACATACCAGTAGACTGATTTCGAACTCCTCGTATGATGTACATGATCAGTTCCAAATTGCAATCCCACTCGTTACCTGAACTATGGATGTATTTCCGGAGAAGATTTTTAATGGTCTGGTGAGTGCGTTCTAATGCTCCATTGGTCTGTGGATGGTAAGCTGAGGATGAGACTTGGGTTATATGGTAATCTTTCATAGCTGTTTTAAAAGCATGACTCATGAAATTGGTTCCTTGATCACATTGTAGTTCAGTTGGAAATCCTACAACAGTAAATATGGACACTAGTGACTTTAGGATGTTCTTGGCTGAAATGTTTCTTAAAGGTACTGCAAATGGATAACGAGTAGTTGGGCATAAGGCCGTAAGCAAGTATTCATGTCCCCTTTTTGTCTTAGGCAAAGGGCCTACACAATCTACTATGATCTTACTGAAAGGTTCTTTAGGCACAAGTATAGGTTTTAAGGGTGCAACTGGTACTTTTACATTAGGACTACTTACTTTTTGACATGTTGTACATGTTTTTACGTACTTTTTAATGTCATTCTTCATGTTTGGCCAATAAAAGTCTTGACTGATGCGTTCATATGTTTTAGTGATACCAAGATGAGAGTCAGCAGAGTGAGACAATTCTAGGATCAGAGGTCTTATATCCTTAGGAACAACTACCTGGAATAGATCCTTCCAGGTTTCTAAATGACTGTTCTTGCTGGACCTGAATTTTCTCATTAGTACATCATTATTAATATAAAAATAAGAACACTTGTTGGTATCCTTTGGTTTCACTTGGTTGAAACACTGCTGTAGAGTGACATCTTTCCTTTGTTGATAGCTAAAGGAATCAGGTTGGATCTTATTTGTACTCATCAACTCGTTGAAATCCATAGGTTCAGAGACTGGCAACGGGTTTGATGACGATTCAGTAGGGGTGTCCTTTTTACTGCTTCGTGTCACTGCTAAGCATTCCTCCTGTACAACATCACCTGGAGATACTGCTATTAAGTTTGTTAAGACAACAGAGTTAGCTATGTCATTACCCAGGATTACATCTACATTCTTGCATGGTAACAGTTCTGGATTTACAGCTACTTCAGTAGTTCCAGAGAAATAAGGACAATGAAGGTTTACATTAATGAGAGGCAACATAGACTTACTGGTTAAGTCATTAACTGCAACATACCTGTGAGTTTCACCTTTAGGTCGTATTACTTTAGGAGAGACGATCGTTTGAGAGGATCCAGTGTCTCTGAGTATGGTTACAGGTTTACCATTTATTTTCCCTGAGCAAGTGAAGGGTGCAAACGCTTGGGACTCGTGTGATGCACAATGGAAGGTCTTTTTCTTCTCCACCTTAGGTTTTGGTTCCTGTTTGGGCAGATTCATTTGCTTAGGAGAGAATTGAGGGGGATTAGGTTTTCTCTTTAAGTATGAAGCTGCACAATGTGGATCAGGACATTCTGAAATATGATGTCCTTCTTGTTTGCAGTATGTACAAGTTTCCTTAGGTCTAGTTTCTCTATATGGGGTTTTACCTACTTTATGAATAAGAGCATAGTCATCTGCCTTTAAAGCGGCTTTCTTAGGGTCAGATTCATTCTGCTCTCTTAGATACACATTAATGCTACCTGGTATTTTCCTTAAGAACTCCTCCATTACTATTAAATCTTTCAACTGCTCGAAAGTTTTGACATCTACTTTGTCTACCCACTTCTGAAACTGTTTAATCTTTCCATTCATAAATTCTAAAAAGGTCTGCTGAACTTGCTTCTGACTATTACGAAATATTTGCCTATAACCTTCAGCAGTAATAGAATAAGCATCAAGGATTGCCTGTTTAATTATGAAATAATCATGTTCCTCTAACATAGTGGCACATACAGATAATGCTTTACCTTTAAATGAGTTCCGGATGATCAAATACCATTTGTCCTGAGGCCAATTGAGATTCTTGGCTGTGTCTTCGAACACAGAAAAGTAGTTATCAGGTTCCCGTTCTTCAAATGTGGGCAGCAATTTCTGCACCTTGCCCACATCAAAGGGTTCGGGAATTAGCTTACCTTCTTCCTTTTCTTTCAGTCTTATAAATGCCAGATCCCGTTCTGTTACTGTGGCCGCTTCTCTCTCAATCTGCAGCCTAACACGGAGAGCGTTGTTTTTCTGTTCACTTGCTTTTTCTTGTTGCTCCAAAGCAGTTTCCACCTTGATACGTTCTAGGGAAGCAGCGGCAGCAGCCTTGCGCTCAGCAGCAGCGGCTTTCCTCTCTTCTAACTCAGCGGCGGCAGTTGCGGCTCTTTCTCGTTCTGTGGCAGCTTTCTCTCGTTCTACCAGAGTTGCGGCAGTTGCGGCTCTTTCAGCAGCAGCGGCTTTCCTCTCTTCTACCTCAGCGGCGGCAGTTGCGGCTCGCATCTTCATCTTTTCCAACTCCAGCTGCAGACTTAGTTTATTCAAGTCACCATTTGGATTGGTAACGGTTAGAGCTCGAACGTCAGTCAATTCTTCTTCTGGAACAATATCTTCATCTACAAGGAAGTTCAAAATATGACTGAGAATTACACATTTTACGGCAGTTGCGGGAACCTGTACATCATAATGGCGAGCTAGATTCTTTAGGTCAGTTTTTGTGGCAACTGTGAGAGATTCCACATGATCCCGTGGTGATACAATAAATTGTTGCAAATTGAAAGGCATTTTGAATGTCGCCCGTCGCGCAAGATAAGTACAAACTAAAATAAATATCCAAACTTTATAAGAATAAGTACAAGATCATACGATCGCAAAATAACAATCTTTCGATCACAGAAATACAAAATAGCAATCAAGATCGAGAGATCACAAAATTATTTGATTAAATCACATTACACAAAAATAGCTTAAATACAAAATTGAGTCTCGCGAAACTTACGATAACACTATAAAACTTTTATTCACAGTTAACGACTGAACTTTTTTTTTTTTATATACTCGAGATCTTGAGCACGCGGCTAACTACTTCATAATTACTCAAACGACACGCTTAACATCACAAACTTTTACAACAATTTTACCGAATCGGTAAACAAGGCTTTAAAACGCAAAGGTTTTTTTTTTACTTTTAAACATACCTAATTAGCACGTTCTAGTTTACATTTCCTTTTAATTTATACCAGCTTAATACGATAACTTTTCAATGTTACATTTTAATTTATATAAATACTATATTATTCTCGTTATGATAAAGAATCTAGTTAATAGTCAACACTTAGTTTAAAGTAATTGATTATCAGAATAATGCACAAACTGGACAAAATACGTAGTATGCGCTTTATAGATATAACAGGAGTAATTTAACACAAGTATCTAAATATTCATTTACCGACACGTAAATGTTATTTGTACACCAAAATAGTACTTTTAACACCAAACAATATACAAGTTAATTTCCTGACTAGAAATAACGATTGGAATTACGAAAATCTCCGAAATTGGAAATTGGCTAATTTCACTTACGAAATTCATATAACAAAATAAATCACTTCATAATGAAATAGAGATTGAGGAAATTTCACTTATAATGAAACTTAATTTAGTAAATCACATATAATGAAATTTGACTTGATTTCCTAAATATCACTTTTGAATGGCGATTTTAAGAAATGGCAAAATCTTAGGGCTTCAGATTTTTTTTTATGAGAAATCTCTGGGATACGAGATTTGAGTAGGCGAAACTTTAAAAGCTACCTACTGGGGGCATCTTCAATTAATAAGGGTGGTTTAGAAGCTGGACAATCAGCATACCTAAGTCTTAACTATATTAAGCGTGACTTGTTCCTCTTACAACCAAATGACTACCCAGACATATATTATACATAAATGTCTAATGAGAGAGAGACGAGACATCTACCTTACCTTGGAATTATTACTGTCGTCCTTTATCCTTGGTACGCCACAACACAACACTCGATACTGTTCATAATCACTGGAACTGTTCTTTCACGATTCAATCACTCGATATAAATTTGATGAATCATATCACACATCATATCGCACATCAGATCGCACATCAGATCCCGGACAGGCCCCCAACTATTATGTGACGAACCACTGTGCAAACAATTACCCCTTTACAAGGGGCGGTAGTTCTCTTCACACAACAAAATAGAAGTCATATGGGTAGACTTCCAAATTCACTTGTTTCTTATTACGAGTGTATAAGATTGTTGATTATGATCAAATGTATCTTCTTAAAGCTGGTTGCAGACAACAGAAGCACCAATAGCAGGATAATTGGAGGACAGGAACAATAAACTATGTTATAAACAAAACTTTAATCTTACGTTAAACAAAACAATGAAAAAGCACTTCAAAACAACAATAATAAGCAATGCAAAGTGAATGGGTGAGTAAGGTAGATGAATCTCGTGGTGAGAACAATGTATTCTAACAAAACAATAAATTTGGGGTTACCTTATAACATGTAAGGTAAGAAAACAGGGATGATTTACAGCAGGAAGGCGAGTGTAAACAAAAGATAATGAGAAGAATGGAATGAAGATGGCGCTGAAATAAGGTGATGTATTCACAAAGAAAATGGAAAAATATACTTTAGACAAATCAGATATGTTAGCATATGTACAACATATGGGGATATCACAATATATATATAGATATAATATACAGAAGGTATATACATTTACAATATATATATATATATATATATATATATATATATATATATTATACAGAAGGTATATATACAATATATATAAATATATATATATATATATATATATATATATATATATATATATATATATATATATATATAGATATATTATACAGAAGGTATATATATATATATATATATATCTATATATATATTATACAGAAGGTATATATATATATGTATATATATATTATACAGAAGGTATATATATACAATATATATTAAACAGTAAGTATATATACAAAAAATATATTATACAGTTAGTATATATATATATATATATATATATATATATATATATATACAAATATATACACAATATATATAAGTATATATATATTATACAATAAGTATATATATACAATTTATATGTATATATATATATATATATATATATATATATATATATATATATATATATATATATATATATATACTTATATACATATCTAGTGTATGTGTGTATAATGAACTCGTACACGCGGTGTATTACCCACTAATTTACAGAAGTATTTAATCACACGCATTTCATGAAAATGGAAATTGGTTGAACAGCATCCCATGAAATTTAGAATAAATTTTGAAAAAAATCAGTTGAAATATTTGACTCAACGAGGAGAAATTTAATATCAACCGAGTTTCAACTTTTGAAAGATTCCCGACAGTTTTCGCTAAAAGCCGCAGTAGAAAGAGAGAGAGAGAGAGAGAGAGAGAGAGAGAGAGAGAGAGGAGAGAGGAGAGAGAGAGAGAGAGTTACTTCGACGAAGAGAAAATGCATCTCTTTTATGGTCTGCGATGTAGGAAGTCAGTAAAAGCTTTGAGAACTTCCCAAGGAGAAAATGAAGATGAATGCCAAGGAGTTGGGATGGGGCGAGTTTTGTGGTGCTCAGGAAGGAAGGGAAACTATTTCTATTCTAGTCGTCTTCTTTCACACTCTTATCCTTACGTTAAGGGGTCGGTTGCCTGATGCGCCCTCTCCACTGACTTCTATCAAAGGCATTCTCTTCCGTCAAACCTCTTCTCTCTATATCATCCTTCACCTCATCTTCTTTCGTACCGGTATCCCTACATCAAGGGGTTGGTTGCCTGATGCGCCCTCTCCAATGCCTTCGATAAAAAGCATCTTCTTCCGCCAAACCTCTTCTCTCCATATCATCCTTCAGCTTATCTCGTCAACTAACCCGTAATAGGTTCCTCCCCAGCCCTTCTCACTCCTCCCTACCATCCATCCTCACCACATGATCACACTATTTCAGTCATGACACTTACCACCTCTGTAATCTTTACTACGCCTGCCATTCTTCTTATTTCCTCATTTCCCAATCTTTAAAATAGTGATATCCCCATAACCCACCTCGGACTCAACATCTGTTCTCTCAAGCTCTGCTTCCTTTTTCTATTTGAGTAGTCTTCCTGAAAATTAGAATTAAAAGGGAAGCAAATGTCTTCAAAG
>NC_090752.1:62970802-62978302 GCF_036898095.1 Palaemon carinicauda | reverse complement strand
GGTTTTTATGTGAGGAGAAAAGACAGAAAAGTCTATCTGAAACCTTAGCATAGCTATAATAAACTTGTATAGGTTTTTATGTGAGGAGAAAAGACAGAAAAGTCTATCTGAAACCTTAGCATAGCTAAAATAAACTTGTATAGGTTTTTATGTGAGGAGAAAAGACAGAAAAGTCTATCTGAAACCTTAGCATAGCTAAAATAAACTTGTATAGGTTTTTATGTAAGGAGAAAAGACAGAAAAGTCTATCTGAAACCTCAGCATAGCTATAATAAACTTGTAGAGGTTTTTATGTAAGGAGAAAAGACAGAAAAGTCTATCTGAAACCTCAGCATAGCTATAATAAACTTGTAGAGGTTTTTATGTGAGGAGAAAAGACAGAAAAGTCTATCTGAAACCTCAGCATAGCTATAATAAACTTGTAGAGGTTTTTATGTGAGGAGAAAGAACAGAAAAGTCTATCTGAAACCTTAGCATAGCTATAATAAACTTGTATAGGTTTTTATGTGAGGAGAAAAGACAGAAAAGTCTATCTGAAACCTTAGCATAGCTATAATAAACTTGTATAGGTTTTTATGTGAGGAGAAAAGACAGAAAAGTCTATCTGAAACCTTAGCATAGCTATAATAAACTTGTAGAGGTTTTTATGTGAGGAGAAAAGACAGAAAAGTCTATCTGAAACCTTAGCATAGCTAAAATAAACTTGTAGAGGTTTTTATGTGAGGAGAAAAGACAGAAAAGTCTATCTGAAACCTTAGCATAGCTATAATAAACTTGTATAGGTTTTTATGTGAGGAGAAAAGACAGAAAAGTCTATCTGAAACCTTAGCATAGCTAAAATAAACTTGTATAGGTTTTTATGTGAGGAGAAAAGACAGAAAAGTCTATCTGAAACCTCAGCATAGCTATAATAAACTTGTATAGGTTTTTATGTGAGGAGAAAAGACAGAAAAGTCTATCTGAAACCTTAGCATAGCTATAATAAACTTGTATAGGTTTTTATGTGAGGAGAAAAGACAGAAAAGTCTATCTGAAACCTTAGCATAGCTATAATAAACTTGTATAGGTTTTTATGTGAGGAGAAAAGACAGAAAAGTCTATCTGAAACCTTAGCATAGCTAAAATAAACTTGTATAGGTTTTTATGTGAGGAGAAAAGACAGAAAAGTCTATCTGAAACCTCAGCATAGCAATAATAAACTTGTATAGGTTTTTATGTAAGGAGAAAAGACAGAAAAGTCTATCTGAAACCTCAGCATAGCTATAATAAACTTGTAGAGGTTTTTATGTAAGGAGAAAGAACAGAAAAGTCTATCTGAAACCTCAGCATAGCTATAATAAACTTGTATAGGTTTTTATGTAAGGAGAAAAGACAGAAAAGTCTATCTGAAACCTTAGCATAGCTATAATAAACTTGTAGAGGTTTTTATGTAAGGAGAAAGAACAGAAAAGTCTATCTGAAACCTTAGCATAGCTATAATAAACTTGTAGAGGTTTTTATGTAAGGAGAAAAGACAGAAAAGTCTATCTGAAACCTTAGCATAGCTATAATAAACTTGTAGAGGTTTTTATGTAAGGAGAAAGAACAGAAAAGTCTATCTGAAACCTTAGCATAGCTATAATAAACTTGTATAGGTTTTTATGTAAGGAGAAAAGACAGAAAAGTCTATCTGAAACCTTAGCATAGCTATAATAAACTTGTAGAGGTTTTTATGTAAGGAGAAAGAACAGAAAAGTCTATCTGAAACCTTAGCATAGCTATAATAAACTTGTAGAGGTTTTTATGTAAGGAGAAAAGACAGAAAAGTCTATCTGAAACCTTAGCATAGCTATAATAAACTTGTAGAGGTTTTTATGTAAGGAGAAAGAACAGAAAAGTCTATCTGAAACCTTAGCATAGCTATAATAAACTTGTAGAGGTTTTTATGTAAGGAGAAAGAACAGAAAAGTCTATCTGAAACCTTAGCATAGCTATAATAAACTTGTAGAGGTTTTTATGTAAGGAGAAAAGACAGAAAAGTCTATCTGAAACCTCAGCATAGCTATAATAAACTTGTATAGGTTTTTATGTAAGGAGAAAAGACAGAAAAGTCTATCTGAAACCTTAGCATAGCTATAATAAACTTGTAGAGGTTTTTATGTAAGGAGAAAGAACAGAAAAGTCTATCTGAAACCTTAGCATAGCTATAATAAACTTGTAGAGGTTTTTATGTAAGGAGAAAGAACAGAAAAGTCTATCTGAAACCTTAGCATAGCTATAATAAACTTGTAGAGGTTTTTATGTAAGGAGAAAGAACAGAAAAGTCTATCTGAAACCTTAGCATAGCTTTAATAAACTTGTATAGGTTTTTATGTAAGGAGAAAAGACAGAAAAGTCTATCTGAAACCTTAGCATAGCTATAATAAACTTGTAGAGGTTTTTATGTAAGGAGAAAAGACAGAAAAGTCTATCTGAAACCTCAGCATAGCTATAATAAACTTGTATAGGTTTTTATGTAAGGAGAAAAGACAGAAAAGTCTATCTGAAACCTTAGCATAGCTATAATAAACTTGTAGAGGTTTTTATGTAAGGAGAAAGAACAGAAAAGTCTATCTGAAACCTTAGCATAGCTATAATAAACTTGTAGAGGTTTTTATGTAAGGAGAAAAGACAGAAAAGTCTATCTGAAACCTTAGCATAGCTATAATAAACTTGTAGAGGTTTTTATGTAAGGAGAAAGAACAGAAAAGTCTATCTGAAACCTTAGCATAGCTATAATAAACTTGTAGAGGTTTTTATGTAAGGAGAAAAGACAGAAAAGTCTATCTGAAACCTTAGCATAGCTATAATAAACTTGTAGAGGTTTTTATGTAAGGAGAAAGAACAGAAAAGTCTATCTGAAACCTTAGCATAGCTATAATAAACTTGTAGAGGTTTTTATGTAAGGAGAAAAGACAGAAAAGTCTATCTGAAACCTTAGCATAGCTATAATAAACTTGTAGAGGTTTTTATGTAAGGAGAAAGAACAGAAAAGTCTATCTGAAACCTTAGCATAGCTATAATAAACTTGTAGAGGTTTTTATGTAAGGAGAAAGAACAGAAAAGTCTATCTGAAACCTTAGCATAGCTATAATAAACTTGTAGAGGTTTTTATGTAAGGAGAAAAGACAGAAAAGTCTATCTGAAACCTCAGCATAGCTATAATAAACTTGTATAGGTTTTTATGTAAGGAGAAAAGACAGAAAAGTCTATCTGAAACCTTAGCATAGCTATAATAAACTTGTAGAGGTTTTTATGTAAGGAGAAAGAACAGAAAAGTCTATCTGAAACCTTAGCATAGCTATAATAAACTTGTATAGGTTTTTATGTAAGGAGAAAAGACAGAAAAGTCTATCTGAAACCTTAGCATAGCTATAATAAACTTGTAGAGGTTTTTATGTAAGGAGAAAGAACAGAAAAGTCTATCTGAAACCTTAGCATAGCTTTAATAAACTTGTATAGGTTTTTATGTAAGGAGAAAAGACAGAAAAGTCTATCTGAAACCTTAGCATAGCTATAATAAACTTGTAGAGGTTTTTATGTAAGGAGAAAAGACAGAAAAGTCTATCTGAAACCTCAGCATAGCTATAATAAACTTGTATAGGTTTTTATGTAAGGAGAAAAGACAGAAAAGTCTATCTGAAACCTTAGCATAGCTATAATAAACTTGTAGAGGTTTTTATGTAAGGAGAAAGAACAGAAAAGTCTATCTGAAACCTTAGCATAGCTATAATAAACTTGTAGAGGTTTTTATGTAAGGAGAAAAGACAGAAAAGTCTATCTGAAACCTTAGCATAGCTATAATAAACTTGTAGAGGTTTTTATGTAAGGAGAAAGAACAGAAAAGTCTATCTGAAACCTTAGCATAGCTATAATAAACTTGTAGAGGTTTTTATGTAAGGAGAAAAGACAGAAAAGTCTATCTGAAACCTTAGCATAGCTATAATAAACTTGTAGAGGTTTTTATGTAAGGAGAAAGAACAGAAAAGTCTATCTGAAACCTTAGCATAGCTATAATAAACTTGTAGAGGTTTTTATGTAAGGAGAAAAGACAGAAAAGTCTATCTGAAACCTTAGCATAGCTATAATAAACTTGTAGAGGTTTTTATGTAAGGAGAAAGAACAGAAAAGTCTATCTGAAACCTTAGCATAGCTATAATAAACTTGTAGAGGTTTTTATGTAAGGAGAAAGAACAGAAAAGTCTATCTGAAACCTTAGCATAGCTATAATAAACTTGTAGAGGTTTTTATGTAAGGAGAAAAGACAGAAAAGTCTATCTGAAACCTCAGCATAGCTATAATAAACTTGTATAGGTTTTTATGTAAGGAGAAAAGACAGAAAAGTCTATCTGAAACCTTAGCATAGCTATAATAAACTTGTAGAGGTTTTTATGTAAGGAGAAAGAACAGAAAAGTCTATCTGAAACCTTAGCATAGCTATAATAAACTTGTATAGGTTTTTATGTAAGGAGAAAAGACAGAAAAGTCTATCTGAAACCTTAGCATAGCTATAATAAACTTGTAGAGGTTTTTATGTAAGGAGAAAGAACAGAAAAGTCTATCTGAAACCTTAGCATAGCTTTAATAAACTTGTATAGGTTTTTATGTAAGGAGAAAAGACAGAAAAGTCTATCTGAAACCTTAGCATAGCTATAATAAACTTGTAGAGGTTTTTATGTAAGGAGAAAAGACAGAAAAGTCTATCTGAAACCTCAGCATAGCTATAATAAACTTGTATAGGTTTTTATGTAAGGAGAAAAGACAGAAAAGTCTATCTGAAACCTTAGCATAGCTATAATAAACTTGTAGAGGTTTTTATGTAAGGAGAAAGAACAGAAAAGTCTATCTGAAACCTTAGCATAGCTATAATAAACTTGTATAGGTTTTTATGTAAGGAGAAAAGACAGAAAAGTCTATCTGAAACCTTAGCATAGCTATAATAAACTTGTAGAGGTTTTTATGTAAGGAGAAAGAACAGAAAAGTCTATCTGAAACCTTAGCATAGCTATAATAAACTTGTAGAGGTTTTTATGTAAGGAGAAAGAACAGAAAAGTCTATATGAAACCTTAGCATAGCTATAATAAACTTGTAGAGGTTTTTATGTAAGGAGAAAAGACAGAAAAGTCTATCTGAAACCTCAGCATAGCTATAATAAACTTGTATAGGTTTTTATGTAAGGAGAAAAGACAGAAAAGTCTATCTGAAACCTTAGCATAGCTATAATAAACTTGTAGAGGTTTTTATGTAAGGAGAAAGAACAGAAAAGTCTATCTGAAACCTTAGCATAGCTATAATAAACTTGTAGAGGTTTTTATGTAAGGAGAAAGAACAGAAAAGCCTATCTGAAACCTCAGCATAGCTATAATAAACTTGTATAGGTTTTTATGTGAGGAGAAAAGACAGAAAAGTCTATCTGAAACCTTAGCATAGCTAAAATAAACTTGTATAGGTTTTTATGAGAGGAGAAAAGACAGAAAAGTCTATCTGAAACCTCAGCATAGCTATAATAAACTTGTATAGGTTTTTATGTAAGGAGAAAAGACAGAAAAGTCTATCTGAAACCTTAGCATAGCTATAATAAACTTGTAGAGGTTTTTATGTAAGGAGAAAGAACAGAAAAGTCTATCTGAAACCTCAGCATAGCTATAATAAACTTGTATAGGTTTTTATGTGAGGAGAAAAGACAGAAAAGTCTATCTGAAACCTTAGCATAGCTAAAATAAACTTGTATAGGTTTTTATGTGAGGAGAAAAGACAGAAAAGTCTATCTGAAACCTCAGCATAGCTATAATAAACTTGTATAGGTTTTTATGTAAGGAGAAAAGACAGAAAAGTCTATCTGAAACCTCAGCATAGCTATAATAAACTTGTATAGGTTTTTATGTGAGGAGAAAAGACAGAAAAGTCTATCTGAAACCTTAGCATAGCTATAATAAACTTGTATAGGTTTTTATGTGAGGAGAAAAGACAGAAAAGTCTATCTGAAACCTCAGCATAGCATAATAAACTTGTAGAGGTTTTTATGTAAGGAGAAAAGACAGAAAAGTCTATCTGAAACCTCAGCATAGCTATAATAAACTTGTAGAGGTTTTTATGTAAGGAGAAAAGACAGAAAAGTCTATCTGAAACCTCAGCATAGCTATAATAAACTTGTATAGGTTTTTATGTAAGGAGAAAAGACAGAAAAGTCTATCTGAAACCTTAGCATAGCTATAATAAACGTGTAGAGGTTTTTATGTAAGGAGAAAAGACAGAAAAATTTATCTGAAACCTTAGCATAGCTATAATAAACTTGTAGAGGTTTTTATGTAAGGAGAAAGAACAGAAAAGTCTATCTGAAATCTTAGCATAGCTATAATAAACTTGTATAGGTTTTTATGTAAGGAGAAAAGACAGAAAAATTTATCTGAAACCTTAGCATAGCTATAATAAACTTGTAGAGGTTTTTATGTAAGGAGAAAAGACAGAAAAATTTATCTGAAACCTTAGCATAGCTATAATAAACTTGTATAGGTTTTTATGTGAGGAGAAAAGACAGAAAAGTCTATCTGAAACCTCAGCATAGCTATAATAAACTTGTAGAGGTTTTTATGTAAGGAGAAAGAACAGAAAAGTCTATCTGAAACCTTAGCATAGCTATAATAAACTTGTAGAGGTTTTTATGTAAGGAGAAAAGACAGAAAAATTTATCTGAAACCTTAGCATAGCTATAATAAACTTGTAGAGGTTTTTATGTAAGGAGAAAGAACAGAAAAGTCAATCTGAAACACTGGCATAGCTATAATAAACTTGTATGGGTTTTTATGTAAGCAGAAAAGACAGAAAAATCTATCTGAAACATTGGCATAGCTATAATAAAATTGTATAGGTTTAATGTAAGGAGAAAAGACAGAAAAATCTATCTGAAACATTGGCATAGCTATAATAAAATTGTATGGGTTTTATATAAGGAGAAAAGACAGAAAAGTCTATCTGAAACCTTGGCATAGCTATAATAAAGTTGTATGGGTTTTTATGTAAGCAGAAAAGACAGAAAAATCTATCTGAAACATTGGCATAGCTATAATAAAATTGTATAGGTTCATATGTAAGCAAGATTTGAATAAAAATCTATCTGAGACATTGGCATAGCTATAATAAACTTGTATAGGTTTTTATGTAAGCAGGAAAGACAGAAAAATCTATCTGAAACATTGGCATAGCTATAATAAAATTGTATAGGTTCATATGTAAGCAAGATTTGAATAAAAATCTATCTGAGACATTGGCATAGCTATAATAAACTTGTATAGGTTTTTATCTAAGGAGAAAAGACAGAAAAATCTATCTGAGACATTGGCATAGCTATAATAAACTTGTATAGGTTTTTATGTAAGGAGAAAAGACAGAAAAATCTATCTGAAACATTAGGATGGCTACAACTCCTATGTTGACGGCGAACAGACTCCACAAAGTGTGGGTGCAATTATGACGGCGAATCG
>NC_090752.1:62953302-62958302 GCF_036898095.1 Palaemon carinicauda | reverse complement strand
ACTGAAAGGAAAAAGAAACATGGAAGTCATTGGTTCAAATGCCATAAAATTATAGCTACTTTAGCTTTCAGCATAAAATACAAGATGTCCATATTTGTTAAATCAAGGAGCGTACTGAAAGGAAAAATTAGTATGGAAGTCATTAGTTCAAATATTTTATAATCATAATCACTTTAACTTTAAACTTTAACTTAATTTGTTTTCAAATTTTTCATTACTTCTGATATCGTTTATTTATTTCCTTTCCTCACTAGGCTATTCTTCCCCTGTTGGAGCCCTTGAACTTAAAGCACCTTGCTTTTCTTACTAGGGTTGTAACTTAGTTAGTAATAATAATAATAATAATAATAATAACAATAATAATAATAATAATAATAATAATAATAATAATAATAATAATAATGATAATAATAATAATAATTATAGTAATAATAACAATAATAATAATACAATATGTCCATAGCTGTCGTTCCTATCCACCACGTCGAAGTTAATCAAGTTATTTTTTCCTTTTGAAAAGTTTCCTAACGACTAAACGAACTCTTTGTTACTTGATTGGAAGCTCCGGTAGCCATACCAGGCAGCCGAAAAGTTTCTGTTCGTTAAATACCTGATTTTCCAACAGAATCACAGAAAGAAAAAAATGAAGGAATAATGAATTTATAGGAGAGGGAGCCATTGGAGGAATGGGGAAAAATGTACGAAACAATAGGATTCCCGGTTAAGCTTCGAAAAAAATGCGTGAGAGAGAGAGAGAGAGAGAGAGAGAGAGAGAGAAAGAGAGAGAGAGAGAGAGAGAGAGAGAGAGAGAGAGAGAAAGCAAAATTATTTACATCCTAAAGAGAGAGAGAGAGAGAGAGAGAAGAGAGAGAGAGAGAGAGTAACTGTAAACTCTATAATTGTACGCTAGGTTTTTGTATGAATTACAGTGGTCTATACCATTTTGTTATAGGAATTTAAATACAAACAAGTTTGAGTATGAATTTGATATAGCAAGAGAGAGAGAGAGAGAGAGAGAGAGAGAGAGAGAGAGAGAGACTATTGAGTGAAAAAGCAAAATTGGTTTACATAAGAGAGAGAGAGAGAGAGAGAGAGAGAGAGAGAGAATGATTGGGTGAAAAGGCCAAATGGCTTACATCCTACAGAGAGAGAGAGAGAGAGAGAGAGAGAGAGAGAGAGAATGATTGGGTGAAAAGGCCAAATGGCTTACATCCTACAGAGAGAGAGAGAGAGAGAGAGAGAGAGAGAGAGAGAGAATGATTGGGTGAAAAGGCCAAATGGCTTACATCCTACAGAGAGAGAGAGAGAGAGAGAGAGAGAGAAAGAGAGAGAGAGAGAGAGACGATTGGGTGTAAAAGCAAAATGGTTTACATCCTACAGAGAGAGAGAGAGAGAGAGAGAGAGAGAGAGAGAGGGAGAGAGAGAGAGAATGATTGGTTGAAAAGGCCAAATGGCTTACATCCTACAGAGGGAGAGAGAGAGAGAGAGAGAGAGAGAGAGAGAGAGAGACGATTGGGTGTAAAAGCAAAATGGTTTACATCCTAAAGAGAGAGAGAGAGAGAGAGAGAGAGAGAGAGAGAATGATTGGGTGAAAAGGCCAAATGGCTTACATCCTACAGAGAGAGAGAGAGAGAGAGAGAGAGAGAGGAGAGAGAGAGACGATTGGGTGTAAAAGCAAAATGGTTTACATCCTAAAAGAGAGAGAGAGAGAGAGAGAGAGAGAGAGAGAGAGAGAGAGAGAGCAAAATGGTTTACATCTTAGAGAGAGCCTTATTGCCTTATTTTATGTTTGGGTTCCCCCAGGTCCCTCAGTGTGAGGCATCTCGTATATCCACCAGAGAGTTGCTAATGCATCTTCCGGTTTATTTTGCATCTTCCAGTTTTGGATGGTCTTGGATGCATCTTAGGTATTTATCGAGCTTATTCTTAAACACATCTACGCTCACTCCAGATATGTTTCTTAGATGAGCTGGCAGCACATTAAATAGTCGCTGCATTATCGATGCTGGTGCGTAGTGGATTAATGACCTTTGTGCCTTCCTTAGTTTTCCTGGTGTAGTTTTTGGCACTATTAATCTACCTCGGCTTGCTTTTTCTGATATTTTTAGCTCCATGATGTTTTCAGTAATACCTTCTATTTGCTTCCATGCTTGTATTATCATGTAGCGTTCTCTTCTCCTTTCTAGACTGTATAGTTTTAAAAATTGCAGTCTTTCCCAGTAGTCAAGGTCCTTAACTTCTTCTATTCTAGCAGTATAGGACCTTTGTACACTCTCTATCCTTTTGGTAGTGTGGGTACCATATCACATTGCAGTACTCGAGTGTACTAGGTACATAAGTTTTGTAAAGCATAATCATGTGTTCAGCTTTTCTTGTTTTAAAGTGTCTGAATAACATTCTCATTTTTGCTTCACATTTAGCCAACAGTGTTGCTATTTGGTCGTTGCATAACATATTCCTATTTAACATTACACCAAGGTCTTTAATTGCTTCCTTGTTTGTGATTGTCTCGTTATTAGGTCCCTTGTATGCATATACCATTCCTTCTCTGTTTCCATAATTCATTGATTCGAATTCATCAGAGTTAAATACCATCCTATTTATCTCCGCCCATTCATATATTTTGCTTAGATCTCTTTGTAGTGAGTTCCTATCTTCATCACAAGTAATTTCTCTACTTATTATTGTGTCATCGGCGAAACTTCTCACTACAGAGTTTACAACATCACAGTCTATGTTTGAGATCATAATAACAAACAGCAGGGCAGCTAATACCGTACCTTGTGGCACGCCAGATATTACCTGATCTTTATCTGATTTCTCGTCATTTGCAACCACTATCTGTTTTCTGTTTTGCAGGAATTCTTTTACCCATTTTCCTATCTTTCCCACAATATTATGCTTTCTCATTTTTTCTCTAATATATTATGGTCTACCTTGTCAAAGGCTTTTGCAAAATCTAGATAGATCACATCTGTCTTTTTCATTTATCATATATTTGTATATGTTTTCATAGTGTGCTATCAGTTGGGTTTGTGTACTTTTTCCGGGCACAAAACCGTGTTGACCTATATTAAACAAATTATTTTTAACCAAATGATCCATTATTTTCTTTTTTATTACCCTCTCATACACTTTCATAATATGTGATGTTAGACTAACAGGTCTATAATTGCTTGCCTCTAGTCTTGATCCACTTTTGAAGATAGGGGTAATATAAGCTAATTTATGTTTAACATATATCTCGCTCATATCTACACTTTGTCTTAGCAGTATTGCAAGCGGCTTCGCGATAGTGTTTGCAGTTTTTTTTTAACAAAATCACTGGAACTCCATCTGGTCCGGCTGCTGATCCATTTTTAATTTCGTTTATAGCCTTGACAATATCTGCTTTATTAATATCTATATCCGTTAGATATTCAACATTTTCTTCTCTCATTTCTGTTTCATTATTCTCATTCGCAATTCTTGGCGTGAACTCACTCTTACATTTTTCTGCTAATATGTTGCATATTTCCTTTTTTTCATTCGTTAGCCTTCCTTTAATTCTTAGAGTGCCTATTTCTAATCTCCCTTCATTCATCTTTTTTGCATAGGAGTAAAGTACTTTGGGTTTTTTTTTTATATTTTGAAGTGTCCTTTTTTTCTAAGTCCCCTTTTTTTAATTTTCTTTTGACTGCATCATCTTTTGTTCTGCATTTTCTATCTTACATTTTAATTTCCATCATTTTCCAAACATTTTCTTTCTTTTGCAAGATTTTTCTTCCACATTCTAACTTTCTGAAATAAGATCCTTCTTTCTCTTTGTATGCATGTCTTTTGTTTATTGTTTTTCTTCGGTACATATTTTTCAACAATTTTCTCCAGTATTTTGTACAGTATGTCCGTATTTACCTGTATATTATCATTTACAAACACATTTTTCCATTCTTTATTCAGTTCTTCATTTATTTCTGGCCATTTTATATTCTAACTATAAAAATTATATTTTCCATATCCTTCCCAACTGTTTGTGCTTTGATTAATACTGTGATCCCTTGCTTTGGAATAGACTATTAATTCTATGACATTGTGGTCTGAAATTCCCGTGTTATACACTATAATTTCTTTAACATAATTCACCTCATTCACAAATGCTAGATCTAGGACATTTTCCTTTCTTGTTGGAATGTGGTTTATTTGTTGCATATTATGTTCTAATAGCATATCTTGAAGCTTTTCAAATTGCCTCTTATCTTCTGCGCTACTATTACTCTCTTTTTTATATGCATATATACAACCACTTTCTTCTATCCGTTTTTTCCAGTCCACGAAAGGAAAGTTAAAATCTCCGGATAGGAGTATATTCCAGTCTTTATGGTTTCTACATATATCATCTATTTTTTCTATTATTATGTCAAACTCCTTAGTATTTGGGGGTCTGTAAACTATAATATTCACTATTTTTTTCAGATTCAAATTCAACCGCAATCAATTCACATTCTGTGTTGCTGTATTTTTCACAGACTTTTCGTTGATTTATGTCTCTTCCATATATTGCGGTTCCCCCTTGATTCCTATTTGGAAGAGAGAGAGAGAGAGAGAGAGAGAGAGAGAGAGAGAGAGAGCAAAATGGTTTACATCCTAGAGAGAGAGAGAGAGAGAGAGAGAGAGAGAACAAAATGGTTTACATCCTAGAGAGAGAGAGAGAGAGAGAGAGAGAGAGAGAGAGAGAGATACCTTTGTGTGAAAAAGCAAAATGGTTTACATTCTAGAGAGAGAGAGAGAGAGAGAGAGAGAGAGAGAGAGATACCATTGTGTGAAAAAGCAAACTGTGAAAAAGCAAACTCTCTCTCTCTCTCTCTCTCTCTCTCTCTCTCTCTCTCATACATACAAAGGAGTTAACGAGTAAATATTTATTTTGCCATTTATATCAGTAGTTGTATTTCGATATTACATTTATTAATTCAATTGCGTAAAACCAATCAATTTAGCAGTGTAGTTTAGCTTTTTATATAAAT
>NC_090752.1:62944664-62947802 GCF_036898095.1 Palaemon carinicauda | reverse complement strand
ATGTAAAACTGGTGTCAACAACACATAGTCTAATTAAATTCAAGATCACATGGTTAGGGAAAGACAACATGTTTGTTAAGTTCAATATTCAAGAATTCTAGTACATCGTTAACAGGTACACAAGTGAACAAACTTTTAACTTAAAAAGTAACCATAATTTCATCATCCTGTGGAGTTTCCCTACTTATTCTATTAACAAAATCTAAATTATTTTCTACATGTGAATTAGAGATAGTGCCTACTAATGGTTGCAATAAACGGATTTTGAAGCAAAGCGAAAAATCTATTTTTGGGTGAGATGGCCACGTCATCCTGATGGAAGGTTCCTTTAGGCAGCTTTCTAAGGGATATTTGGCTACAGTGATACTCCCAGAGATTGACCATAGGTCTCCAGAATTCTAACTCCTGGCGTGAGTATCCTTAAAATTTTTCTTAAGGATATCGCATAATATCAGGGGACGTATTTCTTGATAAGACACATGGCGCGATCTTCACCCCGAATATTTTTCGCTCTGAGGGGGAAAAGTGGTGAAGTTGAAGGGGAGCCGTCATCAAGGTACTCAGTGGATCCCCTTCCCGTACTACTACAGGGTCCAATATGGCTACCCGTTCATTTGTAGTGTATTACAGCCAACTCCTCTTATTGGCACGGGCCGTTCCCTTGGTCGGCCCGTAGATGGCTACCCAATCCTTGCAGCAATTAAGCATGGTGCTACAGATAGAGTAGTTTCGGGTGGGGATTGTTATATAATTCTTTCCTTTAGGAAAGGAGGGTGGGTCCATCAGGACGACATGGCCATCTCACCCAAAAAATAGATTTTTCGCTTTGCTTCAAAATCCGTTTTTTGGGCTCAAGCCATGCCGTCCTGATGGAAGTTTACCAGAGAAATACTTGGAAGTACTGTATCTGTGGGTTTGTATAAGTGCCTCAAGCTTGGGTCATCTTCTATATGGTCATCCAGACCACAGAAATATGACAGTACCTTTATACATCATAACCACTAAGCATGGAACAACGTTAGGGCTTCCTGCCCCCTGCAGGGAAATGTCGTCCGACAGTAGAAGCAACAAGGTTTGTATCAATTTAGGAACAAATGTAAATATCATTCAGTTATTTTGTTCATATATATAAGTACCATCAAACATAAACTTTACTTATGAAAATAAGTAAAAAACCGGCTAATTTTATTTAATACATTTGGGATACACATTTGACATTTATTGAATAGACAACTTAAATGTAACAATGGTGTATTAAGAATTAACAATAGAATTATACATCCAACATATAGAAGATAAATATATTTTCTACCTGAAAGGGAAGAAAAGTCATTAGCCCTTCGAAATCAGTTGAAAAAATTAAGATAATTTCGCTGTAAATGTTGGATAATTATCAACACTGCGTACAAGTGTACACATGGCACTGGTGTCATTGGTATAATTCTGCACCTAAAAAAGAACAGTCATAGTGTCACCAGGGTGACACTTAATAAAAAGGGTATTGCACTGCAAGGTGTCAACACCTTTCACCCAACTGGAACAGTCCTAAACAGTTCACTGTTCATCGCAGCACTGGATGATAAGTTTCACAACACTACTTGCCGCCACCACAAAATGTTTTAAGGTGTGCCCTTGCTTTGCATAATGTTTATAAAAGACTCGGGAATATTTCCAACCATCAAGTGCACCACCAGCAATTCTCGATCGAAGGTAGAATAACCCGATTCTGCCTTGGACAGTTTTCTGCTGAAGATTGCCAATGGGCGGGGCGAGCTTTTGACCACCTGCTCGAGTAATGCACCAATAGCAACGTCGCTGGCATCGGTGGAGAGAAGGAGAGGGGCGTGTGGGATAGGAAAAGTGAGAGCCGCAGCAGTTGATAGGGCCTTCTTTGCATTGCAGAAGGCTGCTTCTTGAAGGGGACCCCACTTCAGGTCCTTTGGCTTGCCCTTGAGGGAGGCGTAGAGGGGAGCAAGAGTGGCGGCAATGGCTGGCAGAAAACGGTGATAATAGTTGATCATGCCCAAGAATTCCTGCTGAGCTTTGACGGTCGAGGGCGCGGGGAAATTCTGAACGGCTGCTACCTTCTCAGGGAGGGGATGGACTCCTTCAGGAGTGATACGGTGCCCTAAGAACAACACTTAGTTGGCGCCAAAGGTACACTTGTCGTACCGGACTACAAGGCCATTTTGTTGCAGTCGGTCGAGCACGATGCGCAGGTGACGGAGGTGTTCCTCTTTTGAGGAGAACACAAGTATGTCGTCCACATAACATACACAGAAAGGGAGGTCCCCTAAGATGCCATCCATGAGACGTTGAAACGTTCCCCCACCATTACGAAGGCCAAAACAGGAGTAATTGAAGGTGTATGTGCCAAACGGAGTGGTGATGGCGGTCTTGGGGATGTCTTCTGGGTTCATAGGCATCTGATAATACCCCTTCAGGAGGTCGAGCGTAGAGAAAACCTTCGCTTTGTGCTGGTAGGAGGTTACATCGGCAATGTTTGGGAGGGGTAGTAATCCGGTTCTGTTTGCATGTTCAGGCGCCTGTAATCCCCGCACGGACGGAGGGAGCCGTCTTTTTCTCCATTTTGGCGAACGTCTGTTTGGCGGGCTGCCAATCGTTCCGGTGCCAGACGTCTGAATTTTGCGAAGACTGGGGGTCCCGTCGTCTTGATATGGTGATAAATACCGTGCTTGGCAGGAACCGTGGGCGTTTGGCGAAGTTCTGGACGGAAAACTTTCCGGGTACGACGTCAGGAGGTGGGCGTAGGCATCCGTGGGTGCGCTGATGTGGAGAGCGAGGTTAGAGGGGGGCAGGTTGAAGAGGGTGTCGACAAGTACGAGTCTGCGTTAACCAATCGTCGGTGGGCGACATCGACCAGAAGGTGGAAATGAGAGAGGAAATCCGCACCGAGGATTGGCATTGTGACGTCAGCAACGAGAAACTTCCAATTGAATTTACCGTTTCCGAACGATAATGTGAGGTTCTCGTAACCGTAGGTGGGTATCGCAGATCCGTTGGCAGCTACCAAGCGGACGTCGGCAGTTGTAGACAGACTACGTTGTGCCTTGAAGAGTTTCCTTGGCAAAAGAGAACGACAAGCACTCGTGTCTACCAAAAATCGCACGCCCCGTT
>NC_090752.1:62932164-62939664 GCF_036898095.1 Palaemon carinicauda | reverse complement strand
GAGTGAGTGACTTCGTTGCTAGAGTTCTCTTGCTTGAAGACATTTATTGGCGAGTAACTTTCTTCGTTGCTAGAGTTCTCTTGCTTGAAGACATTTATTGGCGAGTGAGTGACTTGGTTGCTAGAGTTCTCTTGCTTGAAGACATTTATTGGCGAGTGACTTTCATCGTTGCTAGAGTTCTCTTGCTTGAAGACATTTATTGGCGAGTAACTTTCTTCGTTGCTAGAGTTCTCTTGCTTGAAGACATTTTTTGGCGAGTGAGTGACTTCGTTGCTAGAGTTCTCTTGCTTGAAGACATTTATTGGCGAGTGAGTGTCTTCGTTGGTAGAGTTCTCTTGCTTGAAGACATTTATTGGCGAGTGAGTGACTTGGTTGCTAGAGTTCTCTTCCTTGAAGACATTTATTGGCGAGTGACTTTCATCGTTGCTAGAGTTCTCTTGCTTGAAGACATTTATTGGCGAGTAACTTTCTTCGTTGCTAGAGTTCTCTTGCTTGAAGACATTTATTGGCGAGTGAGTGACTTCGTTGCTAGAGTTCTCTTGCTTGAAGACATTTATTGGCGAGTGAGTGACTTCGTTGCTAGAGTTCTCTTGCTTGAAGACATTTATTGGCGAGTGACTTTCTTCGTTGCTAGAGTTCTCTTGCTTGAAGACATTTAGTGGCGAGTGACTTTCTTCCTTGCTAGAGTTCTCTTGCTTGAAGACATTTAGTGGCGAGTGACTTTCTTCCTTGCTAGAGTTCTCTTGCTTGAAGACATTTAGTGGCGAGTGACTTTCTTCCTTGCTAGAGTTCTCTTGCTTGAAGACATTTAGTGGCGAGTGACTTTCTTCGTTGCTAGAGTTCTCTTGCTTGAAGACATTTATTGGCAAGTGACTTTCTTAGTTGCTAGAGTTCTCTTGCTTGAAGACATTTATTGGCAAGTGAGTGACTTCGTTGCTAGAGTTCTCTTGCTTGAAGACATTTATTGGCAAGTGACATTCTTCGTTGCTTGAGTTCTCTTGCTTGAGGGTACACTTGGGCTCATTATTCGATCTTATTTCTCTTCCTCTTGTTTTGTTAAGTTTTTATAGTTTATATAGAAAATTTTTATTTTAATGTCGCTGTTTTTTAAATATTTTATTTTTTCCTTGTTTCCTTCCCTCGCTGGGCTATGTTTTCTGTTGGGGCACCTTGGCTTATAGCGTACTGCTTTTCCGTCTAGGGTTGTAGCTTAGCAAGTAATTATGATAATATTTGGCGGTTTTTTCTTCAACCCTAGAGACCGACAAATATTTGAAAGGGCAAAAAAAATATATCAACGTGCCTTTATTCCATTTTGTATGAGGAAAGCACAGTTGCCTTCTTTTTGAAGGACTTTCCTTTGACCCTGGGGTAGACCATAGTCCCGATCGGCTCCCTTGCCTGACATCGCTTATGTTCATGTGTTGTACCAGTCACCAGCGTCCTTCCTCCCTGGCGAGTGGAGTCCTGGCATAGTTAGGTCGACAGTTCAAGACGCGTGATATCTGATATTCCTATTAGTACATTTAATTTTATCCTTCATATAAGCAAGTTGGTTTCCATAACTGACATACTTTTTGATACGTGGAGAAATGTTAGTCACATTTGTGTTTTTGTAAAATAGTTGGTATTTGTGGTATGCACTATTCTAGAATTCTGCAATTAGTCCTGGTTATCATACGCTATTCAAGAATTCTGAAATTAGTCATGGTTATTATACAATATTCTAGAATTATACAGTTAGTCGTGGTTATTATACACTATTCTAGAATTCTGTAATTATTCGTAGTTGTTATACAATATTCTATAAATCTCTAATCAGTCGTGGTTATTATACACTATTCTAGAAATCTGTAATTAGTTATGTTTATACACTATTCTAGAATTCTGCAATTAGTCGTGGTTAAAATACAATATTCTAGAATTCTGCAATTAATCGTGGTTAAAATACAATATTCTAGAATTCTGCAATTAGTTGTGGTTATGATACACTATTCTAGAATTCTGCAATTAGTCGTGGTTATAATACAATATTCTAGAATTCTATAATTAGTCGTGGTCATAATGCAATATTCTAGGATTCTGCAATTAGTTGTTGTTAATATGCACTATTCTAGAATTATACAATTAGTCGAGATTATTGTACACTATTCCAGAATTCTGCAATTAGTTGTGGTTATTATGCACTATTCTAGAATTATACAATTAGTCGAGATTATTATACACTATTCCAGAATTCTGCAATTAGTTGTGGTTATTATACACTATTCTAGAATTCTACAATCAGTCGTGGTTATTATAGTTAATTCTATAATTCTCTAATCAGTGGTGGTTATTATACACTATTCTAGAATTCTTTATTTAGTCCTGTTTATTATAGAATATTCTAGAATACTCTGATTAGTCGTAGTTATATACTATTCCATAATTTTCTAATTAAAAGGAGATAAACATTGAAGGCGAGTTGAAGAAATGAGAGCCGAAGTATTTGTCGAGAATAATTCATCTCCTACTGTTTTATATTCAAGTGAAATACAGGGTGTCCCAAAATAATTTGTGCACGCTTTGGATTGTTACAACTTGTTCAATTTATTGATATTAACGTTGAAAACAGATTCCCAGAAGAGAAACAATGCACCGTGAAAAGGTAAGGATACATGGGGCAATTTGAGAATGTTAGAAGAAAATAATATCTTTTCCACGTTAATATCAATAAATTGAACAAGTTGTAACAATCCTAAGGGTGTATACATTATTTTGGGACACCCTGTATTTCCTTTTTTTTTTTACTGTGATTTGTGTTAGTTTCCGTGTTAGTCTCTTATACAATAATTGTGCTTAAATCATTTCCATTTAATTCCTTCCCAATCTGTATTATTATTACTTGCTAAGCTACAACACTAGATGCAAAAGCAGGATGTTATAAGCCCAGGGGCCCCAACAGGGGAAATAGCCCAGTGAGGAAAGGAAACAAGGAAAAATAAAACATTTTAAGAACTGTAACATTTAAATAAATATTTCCTGTATAAACTATGAACACTTTTAAAAAAACAAGAGGAAGAGTAATGGGATAGAATAGTGTGCTCGAGTGTACCCTCAAGCCAGAGAAGTCTAACCCAAGATAGTGGAAGACCATGGTACAGAGGATATAGCACTACCCAAGACTAGAGAACAATGGTTTGATTTTGGAGTGCACAATGCACTTAAGCCGGTTTTTAGTCATTTCTAAATTTGATTAAATTGTAGGTTACGTAATGACAATTTATGTAGCATCTTTACCATTCATTTCAGTTTGTCTACACTTAAAAAATGCCGCAATTTTAATCAGAAATTTTCCGTAAAGATATACTTTTCTCAGTCGTATTTCAGTAAAATACTGGCGACCGTAATTTTTACCTTACTTTGTTATTATATCTTACGGGTTTGTAAATATATCTGTTTTTAATACGTTAAATGCCTGGCAACATTTATACCAGGATTCTTTAAGGCATTATCATTATCATTATCATTTATTATTATTATTATTATTATTATTATTATTATTATTATTATTATTATTAGGTAAGCTACAACCATAGCTGAAAACGTAGGATGCTTTAAGCCCAAGGGGTTCAGTAGGGAAAAATAGCCCAGTGAGGAAGGTAAATAAGGACAGAATGGTGAGCCTGAGTGTACCCTCAAGCAAGAGATTCTCTGTACAGAGAATATGTTCATAGAAAAGTTATTCCATTAGAGATATACACCAGCTCATAATTTCAACTTAACATAGGATTAGTTTTGGTTAGTTATGGGAGACTCGAGTAGGAATGAATTATACTCAATTTTTTTTAATGAGTCGCATTTGCACCGCTATATGGGTCTACTTGTAATATTGATAACTATATTTCTTAGAGGAGTAACAATTTAAAGGTTTAAAGGCCACTCATGAATGACAGAGGCAAGGGATAGTGACAATGCCCTAGACACTGACCATATATCTATATGATCAGCACCCAAGCCGTCCCTCTACCCAAGCTAGGACCAGGGAAGGCCAGGCAATGGCTACTGATGACTCAGAAGGTAGACCTATATTCTCCCCTAAAATCCCACATCCTTAGCTCACGAGGATGGTGAGGTTGCAGACTCTACAAGGAACTATCGAGCTTGATCGGGACTCGAACCCCAGTCCTGCGATTGACAGTCAGGGACGCTTTCAATAGGCCAACACAGCCCTAAATTATGCCGATTAGATATTTAGGCTTGTATATATAAGACTGATACATACTTAGCTTTTAGATTTATTTAATGAAATTGAGTCAAAGGAATAAGAGTGAAAATATTATTGGCTAAAGCATCTCTTTTTATAAATTTTAAGAACACCTTTATTCCTTGTATTGAAAAAAAGGAGCATTCTTATTATAAAGCTTTGGAAAAAAAAAAACACAAACATCGTGTTAAACATAACCTCCTTCCAACTTCGTTGGCGGAGGTAACAATTTTCTTAAAAATACTGTATACTGTATTGTATAATTGGTTAAAAAAAAACACACACACACTCACGCACACACACATATAGGGGGCAAAACCTAAACTCCTTCCAACTTCGTTGGCGGAGGTAATTTTCTTAAAAATACTGTATACTGTATTATATATAACTCAGTTGTATTCAATTCTTTCTATAAAAATTTGTTTGAAAAAAATAAAGGAATTGCTTTTCTTGGTGACATTAATTAAAATGTAGAATTCAGTATATATATTTGATAAACATACAGATTTTATAGGAATAAATGACGTAGCTGAAAAATAAGAGTTGTAGAAATTAAATACAGATATGAAGAGAAATGTTACATTTTATATTCCATGAATTCAACATAAAAGGCTTAGAAGTACTGTATAAGAAAAATAGTACACGTGGCAGAAGGAAATAGATGGATCTTCGTAAAAAGTTTTTTTTTTTTTTTTTTTTTTTTGTGGATGCGATGAGAAAGAATAAAGAAAACGAAAGGTAGAAAAAGTATGTCTAATTCATATGAACAAACTTCAATCTAAATCATAAAAAAAGGAGAAAATGTTGCTCAGTAATGTTTGTTGATTAAAGAATAATATGATTTAGAGAGTAACTATAAATATGAAGAGAATAGGAAGGAATGGCGAGCGATTGTGACGCAGTCGAAGAACTAGAGCTCGTACAAGATAATATTTAAAACGATCTCTCTCTCTCTCTCGCTCTCTCTCTCTCTCGCTCTCTCTCTCTCTCTCTCTCTCTCTCTCTCTCTCTCTCTCTCTCTCAAGCACTCACAAACTGTTTAGGCATATTGTTTTTCGTATCTCCTTTTTTTTTTAAAGAAATCCTATTAAACCAGGATTAAATTTCCCAAACTTTAATATCTGTAAAACCCGAGATCAGTGAATAACAGAAACTGCTCTCCATAGCCCTGCATTCCCAGCCAATCAGACACGAAGCACCGAGAAGAGTTTCGAAGGAAATTAATCCCTCTTAGAGTTCCCCTCCTTAAGTTGCAGTGCCTTAAACCAGAGCGAAGACACCAATCTCCCCTGATGAGGGGAAGACACACTGATCCAGGGTTGCCAGTTTGGCCTTTTTCATGCAAAAAAAACTTCAAATTCGGCCTTTTTTAATTGACTAGCCTTTAGCAATATCACGAAAAAGGTTAGCATTAAATGCTATACTTTTGGCCTTTTAATTTTAATAGTTGGTTGCCCTTTTAAAACCGCACTTGATCAGAAGTTGGCCTTTTCTCATTTAGAAACCCTGGCAACCCTGCACTGGTGTTCCCAAATTGGAAGGCGACGGCTCGTTAATTAAGCACTCATCTCTAATTGGTCGCGGGACTCGTTAAGTCTTCCTCGTCTCTCTACTCGCTGGATCGAGCGTGATTGGACGGAAAGGGAGTGGGGGGGGGGGGGGTTTATGATATCCAAGATCCCTTGGCTGTGATATAGGTTTAAGATGAGTGTTGTCCCGGAAGGTTGGTGAATGCTGTTAGCCTGTATGGTTTTGAAGTAAAGTTGAGGTGGGTGATGTCAGTAAGATGAACCACACTCGCGTACATGTTTACACAGAAATATATAATCACTGACAGGCCGTGTATATATATATATATATATATACATGTATGTATATATATATATATATATATATACATGTATGTATATATATATATATATATATATATAAAACCCCACGTGAAAAAAGACGTTGGTCCCTTTGCACGCAATCCTTGTTAACCTCGTATAGAATATAGGCTCCTAACACTACGAGCCAATGATGGCATTTCCTATTGTGTTTCAGTCAGCTTTTTTTTTTTTTTGTGTGTGTGTGTGTGTGGAAAAGGTATCTAAAGTGTTACGTATCAGAAAATTGGGTAAGGATATTTTGGCTTGGGGGGGTTGCTTCAATTTTTGGTGATGTAAAAGAAAATAAACTTATTGTGATTATGTATTGTTTTTAAAAATAGTTCCAGGCACTTAATAGTTGTACTTTAATTAATTTAAGGGCTGCTATTCTGCTCCTGTACAGCAGGAAAACCCTACTCTCTACAGGACATCCACAGTTATTTTATCATGTTTGTTCGAAAGCATTCAACATTTCAAACCACATATTACTCATTTTTTGGTCAAATCCACAATATCAAAGGACTTACAGAACAAGGATGTATTCAGTTTCCTCTTGAAAGCCTTAATATCTTCAGTGTTTCAAATGTCTAATGGGAGCTTATTGTATAGTCTCAGAGCCGCATACTTAAAGGCTCTAAAAGCCAACAGTAGGTGTTAGAAAACATGGTAAGGAATATTTTTTGTTATTCAAATATGTTTATGCATTTAGCATTATGAAAAAAAATGCTTATAATTTATTAACTTGTTGCGAAATTAGGGCTGTGTTCTTAGTGAAACTAAGTAGTTATGTTACTCTGGTATGGCAAGGAATATTTCTATTGATTGTTTTTAATTTTCTTATGCAATTATTGGTATGAAAAACATTGCTTATGATTATCTGATTCTTTGCTAAAACAATGCTGTGCATTAGCAGCTTTTAATTATATTTTCATTTATGAATTGGTTATCTACTTTTTCGTTTTTTTTTATGTCATTCTTATATTTTATTGAATTTAAGAGTAACGTTTCAATCTAACAAACCATTTAGAAATCTTTCTCTCTCTCTCTCTCTCTCTCTCTCTCTCTCTCTCTCTGGTGCTGCCTATAATTATTTGGAAGTCTCCTTTGCGCTCTCTCTCTCTCTCTCTCTCTCTCTCTCTCTGGTGCTTCCCTATAATTGTTTGGAAGTTCCTTTGCTCTTCTCTCTTCTCTCTCTCTCTCTCTCTGGTGCTCCCTATAATTGTTTGGAAGTTCCTTTGCTCTCTCTCTCTCTCTCTCTCTCTCTCTCTCTCTGTGCTCCCTATAATTGTTTGGAAGTTCCTTTGCTCTCTCTCTCTCTCTCTCTCTCTCTCTCTCTCTCTGGTGCTGCTATAATTATTTGGAAGTTCCTTTGCGCTCTCTCTC
>NC_090752.1:62909664-62927164 GCF_036898095.1 Palaemon carinicauda | reverse complement strand
CCACAACTTGGTAACAGCTGGAATAAAACTTCTAGAGTACTGCGTAGTATTGAGTCTTATGATGGAGAAGGCCTGGCTATTAGAATTAAGTGCCTGCCTAGTATTACGAACAGGATAGAATTGTCCAGGGAGATCTGAATGTAAAGGATGGTCAGAGTTATGAAAAATCTTATGCAACATGCATAATGAACTAATTGAACGACGGTGCCAGAGATTAATATCTAGATCAGGAATAAGGAATTTAATAGACCGTAAGTTTCTGTCCAACAAATTAAGATGAGAATCAGCAGCTGAAGACCAGACAGGAGAACAATACTCAAAACAAGGTAGAATAAAAGAATTAAAACACTTATTCAGAATAGATTGATCACCGAATATCTTAAAAGACTTTCTCAATAAGCCAATTTTTTTTGCAATTGAAGAAGACACAGACCTTATATGTTTCTCAAAAGTAAATTTTCTGTCGAGAATCACACCTAAAATTTTGAAAGAGTCATACAAATTTAAAGAAACATTATCAATACTGAGATCCGGATGTTGAGGAGCCACCGTCCTTGACCTACTTACAATCATACTTTGAGTTTTGTTAGGATTCAACTTCATACCCCATAATTTGCACCATGCACTAATTTTAGCTAAATCTCTATCAAGGGATTCACCAACCCCAGATCTACATTCAGGGGATGGAATTGATGCAAAGAGAGTAGCATCATCTGCATATGCAACAAGCTTATTTTCTAGGCCAAACCACATGTCATGTGTATATAGTATGAAAAGTAATGGGCCAAGAACACTACCCTGTGGAACACCGGATATCACATTCCTATACTCACTATGGTGCCCATCAACAACAACCATTTGAGATCTACTACTTAAAAAATCAATAATAATGCTAAGAAACGACCCACCCACTCCCAACTGTTTCAGTTTGAAAACAAGGGCCTCAGGATTAACACGGTCAAAGGCAGCACTAAAATCAAGGCCAATCATACGAACTTCCCGACCACAATCAAGGGATTTCTGTACTGCATTGGAGATTGTAAGAAGGGCATCACATGCTCCAAGGCCTTTACGAAAACCAAATTGCAAACTAGGGAATAGATGATTACCTTCAGCAAACCTATTAAGACGTTTTGCCAGAAGACGTTCAAAAACTTTAGATGATATGGGAGTTATGGAAATTGGGCGGTAATCAGTGGGACTTGAGCTACCATAAACACATTTACATAGAGGAGTAACATTACCAATTCTCCAACAAGTGCTAAAATATATGTATATATGTATATATATGTATATTTCATATGTATATATGTGTATATATACGTATATATATATATATAAAATGTGTGTATGTATATATGTGTGTATATATATACATATATCATATATGTAAATATATATATATATATATATATATATATATATATATATATATATATATATATATATGTATGTATATATATATATGTATATATATATATATATATATATATTTTTGGGCTCAAGCCATGTCGTCCTGATGGAAGTTCCTATAGGGTAGCTTCCTAGGGTATATTACAACTACGGCGATATTCCCAGAGAATTTACCTTAAGGTACCAGAATTCTAACTCCTGGAGCGAGTATCCCTCGTGAAAGGGATATCGCGACATATCAGAGGACGTATTCTAGACACGTCACATGGCAATCTACTACCTAAATAGAGATTCGTCTCGTAGGAGGGAGATTGACGAGATACGAATTCGGGAAGAAAAAGGGGGGAGCCGCTCCCAAGGCCTCCCAATCCCCCGATTCGTATGCGTGCCTGGCGCCAATCCTGGCGCCATCTGTATTCCTTTTTGCGTAGCTTAACAACTCGGTGTTTTTTCCTGTTTTTCTCGCAAATCTTGGATTTATTCAGCTTTTCATGGCTTCTCCGTCTTCGTTGGCCTCGGATAAGTTGAGTATAGTGTCTGTTATGTATAAATGTAGGCTCTTGGTAAAATTTTGAGTGATTAATAGGATTAATCTTTGATACAAGAGCCGTAGACTACCAGAGGTGTCCTGGACACTGTCACTCGCTAGGTATAAATTAGTTAGTCAGAGTGACATTCCTGGTTGTTTTGCTTAATAAATTTTAGCTATTTAGCTTTACATAGGATTTCCTTTCGTGCTTAGTATTATTTGGCGAAGTATTCGCCATTCTGGCCTACGCTAGGCCATGTAGCCTAGTCGTTTGGTCCTAGTACTTAATGCATGATTTTGGTTTTTCCGAGTGTAATTAAAAGTTTATTAAAGCTTTAGGCTATATTTTATACATTTTAGACTGTGTGGAATATTTCCAAGATTGTATACGTGAGAGTTTCGGTGAATTAGGTAATCGATTCTCTTGGTGCCTAGGTTAATTGCTTATGGAGCCTTAGTATACTTTATTATTCTCCCCGGTTGCTTTCTTTTCTTCGGAGAAGGTATGCAATCCCTTTCCCTCTGTTTAAGCCTTGGGCTTATCCCTAAGTGGTTTTTTCCGAATTTATTTTCGATAAAACTATACTAGGGTGTTACTGTACCTTCCTGTTCCAGCAAAGTCTGGTTCAAAGAGGGACAGAACAACAGAGTTTTTTAGTCTGGTCCGTGTTGTCTGGCTTGGGGCAGAGTTCCCCTCGCTGACCTAACACTTATAAAGGGAGCTTAGCTCCCTTAGGTCACTATCGAAGGTTTCTGTAGTATGATTCCTCCTTTTGTGATCGACCAGACTAAAGTCCTGTTGCTGTTCTTGGGGAGGATAAAATCTTCCCTTGGGAATAGCAACGCCTTCCTTGCTTTGGTGCTTTGGAAGCTGGCAAGTATTGCTGGCCCTTTCCCTTAGATCTCCCTTAGGCTAAGACAGAGTTCTTGGCTGCGGGTGATCTGTCACTAAAGCAAGGTTGGCAGGACCCTTTTGTCCCTTCCCCCTCTATCTCCGTAATGGCCTTGCCATTACTGTACTGTACCTTGCCGGCCGGCAGAGCTGGCCGGCAGGGGTATTACTGTACTGTACGTCATTCTACTTCTGGACCTAGTATAGGTTGGGATGTGGAATTGACTAAGGCCATTGCCGGCCGGCTGAGATGCTGGCCGGCAAGGGTCTTATGTTTTCGAGTGCTGCCCGGACCTCTCTTGGTCCCTCATCCATGCCTGCCGACAGAGCCGGACGGCATTGGTCAAGGAAGCCTGAATTAAGTTTCTCCCCTTCCTTATATGCACTCTTTCGGTTGCCGGGCTTGGGGGGTCGTGTACACTCTTATCCCGGCATCCATTCTATTTTCTTCTAGTGCTGTACCTGTCCCGGCTGCCGGCCTATGAGGCAGACAGCCGGGCAGGTGTAGTCTTCTGGTTCTTTTGCTGCCGGCTGGCATCGGTCTTGTACCTTTGCCGGCCGGCTTATGTCAGTCCTTGTCTGCCGGTCACCAAGAGTGTGGCCGGCAGCTAGGTACTACCTTGTGTAGTTACTGGCCGGCAGTCATTGCCGGCCAACACTGGCTGTTGCTGGCCGGCAGCTACTGCCGCCGGCACAGGCATTTGAACCAGAAGGCTGCCGCCCTATAGCTGTTAAGTAGTATACTTTAAAGCTAATTGTGGTGTGTGCCGGCCGGCAAAGGCAGGCCGGCACACATCCTCCTATACTGTACTAGTATTCTTCTGTATAGCATATACAGTAAGAAGAAAACTATAGTAAAAGTTTAGGTACAGCACTGTATCTTCTAACACTATTGTGTTTTCTTGCACAGCCCTTTGCTGTTGCCCTCAGACAGGAAGCAGAGTCTTCCCCGTCTATTATCCAGGATTTTAAAATCATTGCCTAGGTGTGAGCTCCACCTGTTTCCTCTGGAAACCTTGCATTGGTTACTCTAGTAGAGATAAACCAATTTTGATTTTATTATCTGGAAAGCTGCAACAATGGGTTGTGAGGGAAACACAAGTGTGTGTCTTTCCTTTATGAATTGTTATGCTATACTATGCATATCCAGTGATACATAGTTCACTTGATACTCATGGAAATTTTTTCTCTTTACAGGAGGACCCTCCGAAGTGCGGAAATGTTTTCTGCAATGTCCGTAGCAGGAACCTCTGCGGACATGAGTGTTGTAGGAGACACGCAGCATGCGCTGTCTCCAAGGATGATCTCCAGTATTGGGACCCTCAGGTATGTACTGTATGCACTAACCTGATTACTGAGGCTTTTGATTCCCCTAGAACGACGGAATCAAGGGATATAGCTAGGGAAAAGCTCCGTACTTGGTTAAGGGGCTTCAAGAAGAACACCTCTGGCCCTTATCTTCCTAGTGAGAAGATGAGGGCGTATCTTTTTCCCCAGGCATCAGCTGAAGCAGTGATTCCCCAGCCTCAAGAGGAGATCCCCCAAGACCTAGTCCAGGTGGACGAGGAAGTCGCAGATGCGATGCAAGACATCCAGTTGTGTGACAGGATGTCTGATGTGGACGAAGGTTTGGAAGAAGACCTCCTGGCAGAAGGTCAGGATCAAGTTCAAACCCCGGATGTCGCAGAGGATGGGGTCAACGAGGTGTCGGCTACTCCGGTTCAGATGCCGGAGCCCATCCCCTCAACATCCGCTGGTCTCCCAGTAGAACTGGGACAGGCCCTCTCTTCGATTGTTGGAATGATCCAACAAATGCAGAAGGAGAATCAGGAGAAGGCGGCTGCAATGGAACTGCGTATGCAGTCCCTAGCAGAATCACATGGGCCCCGGAAAAGGCTCAATGTGAAAGACCTTCCCATATCCTCAGATGCTAACCCATGGAGGTATGCTGAGCACATGCCAATGACGACTGGTAAGATCGTCATTTTGGATAAGCTGGGTTCAGTTCTCCTAGAGGAGGTAGAATTCTGGCCCAGCAAGGCATCATATCCGGACTGCTATGTCCGGCTGAGAAAAGAACCAGCTTCAAGGGAGGAGACAGAGCCGAAAGAGGTCATTATTATGGACCATGCTAAGGCTCAAGCCCTACTTTCATCCTCGATGAAAGAGAGGGGCTTCTCGAATTCGAAGGTAGCAGCATTGAGCAAGAAGCTCCCTTCTTTTGTGTCCTCTTCTGATAGAGCCTTCCCCTTTTTACAAAAAGGGTTTGCGGCTGTCCTAAAGGCAATCGAGGCCGGCAAGCCTTGCCCCTCCCTGAAGGAGTGTAAACCCTTGTCGCTGGCTCTGCCTATGGACCACAAGGACTGGAAGGATGTCCATCTGACATTCTCAGTGGGAAAGTTGGAGGCTGATATTGCCGGACGGCAATTCGGCGAGGACCTCCCCAAGTTGTCCGAATTTCTTTTACGAAGAGAGTTCGAGACAAAAGAAAGACTGGCTGCCTCAATGTCTCATCAGACTACTCTTGAGACGATGGCAAGTGACCCTAAGGTCCATGAAATGTTCATGGTTGTGGCTAAGTCTCACCTAGCCACAGTGACGAAGGACCTTTATGGCTTCGTCAAGGCAAGGAGAGCTTGCAGGGAGTTCGTGTTCACCGGGGCTTCGGTGAGACACGAGCCAAGGAAGTTAATATCCTCCAACATTTGGGGAAAAGACCTTTTCCCTACCGATGTGGTCAAAGAGGTTGTTGATAAGGCCGCCGTGGAGAATAGAAACCTTCTCCAGAAGTGGGGCCTGGCTATCAAAAGAAAATCTTCCCCGGATGAGGGTCCTCAACCAAAGAGGAAGAATATGAGGACTAGGCTACCGTCTCGGCCAGCCAAGCCTTATAGACAGCAACAGCAACTGCAATTGCCTTTGCCTCCAGTGCCCCAGATGGTGGCACAAACCCCGACTACTTTTCAGTGGGTACCCCAGGCTGTGCCAGGTCAGTCAACCACATTCACCCCAACGTTCGAAGGACAGTCTTCTTCCTTTCGTGCAAAGCCTAGAGGAGCAGCCAGAGGCTCGTCTAGGCGCCCCTCAAGGGGAAGGGGATTCAGAGGTGGTCGTGGTCAGGGAGGCAAGACCTCAGGACGGCAGTCCAAGTGAAACGATACCGGTAGGAGGGAGACTAATGAAATTTTGGGATCGCTGGACCTTCGATCCCTGGGCCCAAAGCCTACTCAAGAATGGACTGGGTTGGAGCTGGTACAGCACTCCACCCCCATGCCTTCGGTTTTTCCAACACTCCACCCCCATTTTGGAGGAGTACGTTCAAGAACTGTTGGAGAAAAATGTGATCCGAAAGGTGAAGTCCATCAAATTCCAAGGGAGGCTGTTTTGTGTTCCCAAGAAAGACTCGGAAAAGCTCAGAGTCATTCTGGACTTGTCACCACTCAACAAGTTCATAGTGAATTGCAAATTCAAGATGCTAACACTGCAACACATAAGGACCTTACTGCCCAAGAGGGCATACTCAGTCTCTATAGACTTGTCAGACGCCTATTGGCACATCCCAATCAGCCGTCGACTCTCCCCCTACCTAGGGTTCAGGCTACAACGGAAACTGTACGCCTTCAGAGCCATGCCATTCGGGCTAAACATAGCCCCAAGGATTTTCACGAAGCTTGCGAGCGCAGCTCTCAAACAATTACGCCTAAAGGGAATTCAGGTAGTAGCCTACCTGGACGACTGGCTGGTGTGGGCAGCATCCGAGACCGAATGCTTACAAGCTTCCAGTCAGGTGATCCAGTTCCTAGAGTACCTAGGCTTCAAGATCAACAAGAAAAAGTCTCGACTTTCTCCATCCCAAAAGTTCCAGTGGCTGGGAATCCACTGGGACCTTTTGTCACACAGTTTCTCCATCCCAATGAAGAAAAGGAAGGAGATAGCGGGCTCTGTCAAGAGACTTCTAGATTCCAAAAGGATATCAAGACGCGAACAGGAGAGGGTACTAGGCTCTCTCCAGTTTGCTTCAGTGACAGACCCAGTGCTAAGAGCACAGCTAAAGGATGCAACCGGAGTTTGGAGAAGGTATGCATCAAACGCGCGAAGAGACCTGAGAAGACCAGTGCCGCCTCGGCTACGTACTCTTCTCAGACCTTGGTCCCAAGCCAGACATCTAAAGAAGTCGGTTCTTCTTCAGCCACCTCCCCCGTCGATGACGATTCACTCAGACGCCTCAAAGGAGGGATGGGGAGGTCACTCTCATCGGAAAAAAGTCCAGGGGACTTGGTCCAAGCTACTCAGGACCTTTCATATAAACTTTCTAGAAGCTATGGCAGTGCTCCTTACCTTAAAGAAAGTCTCCCCGCGTCACTCGATCCACATAAGATTGGTGACAGACAGCGAGGTGGTTGTGAGATGCTTGAATCGACAAGGGTCGAGGTCACCACCTCTCAACCAAGTGATGTTAGCCATTTTCCGATTGGCAGAAAAGAAGAAGTGGTACCTGTCGGCAGTTCACCTTCAAGGAGTCCGCAATGTGACAGCGGACGCTCTATCCAGGTTCACACCGATAGAGTCGGAATGGTCCTTAGACGCAGGATCATTTTCCTTCATTCTGAATCAAGTCCCAGAACTGCAAATAGACCTCTTTGCGACGAAAGACAACAAGAAGTTGCCCCTGTACGTGTCCCCGTACGAGGACCCCTTAGCGGAAGCAGTGGACGCAATGTCCCTCGACTGGAACAGGTGGTCCAGGATTTATCTGTTCCCTCCTCACAACCTTCTGTTGAGGGTCCTCAACAAACTGAGATCCTTCAAGGGGGTAGCGGCAATAGTAGCCCACAAGTGGGCGAACAGTATGTGGTTCCCCTTGGCGTTGGAACTACAGATGAAGTTCGTGCCGCTACCACATCCAGTTCTGACCCAGCGAGTCCAGAAGTCGACTGTCTGCGCTTCATTACAGAAAACCCAGACCCTGCAGCTCATGATTTTCTCGCCCTAGCGGTGAGAAAGCGTTTCGGGATTTCGAGAGCTAGCATAGACTTCCTAGAGGAATACAAGTGCAAATCGACTAGAAGGCAATATGAGTCATCTTGGAGAAAGTGGGTGGCCTTTGTAAAGGCAAAGAATCCGCAGGAGATCTCAACAGACTTCTGCTTATCTTTCTTCATCCACCTCCATGGCCAAGGATTGGCAGCTAACACGATTTCAGTATGTAAATCGGCTTTGATGAGACCCATTTTATTTGCCTTCCAGATCGACCTAGGTAACGAGATCTTTAATAAAGTTCCGAAAGCCTGCGCTAGGCTCAGACCTTCAGCACCTCCAAAGCCCATTTCATGGTCTTTAGACAAAGTTCTTCATTTCGCCTCCCTGTTGAGCAATGAAGAATGTGCGTTAAAGGATTTAACGCAAAAAGTTATTTTCCTATTTGCACTCGCGTCCGGGGCCAGGGTTAGTGAGATCGTAGCCCTCTCGAGAGAGGCAGGTCGTGTTCAGTTCCTGGATGGGGGGGAGCTGAACCTGTTTCCGGATCCTACGTTTCTCGCCAAGAATGAGTTACCCACCAACAGGTGGGGTCCCTGGAGAATCTGCCCTCTGAAAGAAGATGCATCTCTATGTCCAGTAGAATGCCTAAAGGTCTATCTTCGTAGAACTTCAGACTTCAAGGGTAGTCAACTATTCAGGGGAGAAACATCAGGCTCAAATTTATCTCTGAATCAACTCAGAGCGAAAATGACATATTTTATTCGCAGAGCGGATCCTGACAGTACACCCGCAGGTCACGATCCGAGGAAAGTTGCCTCATCCCTAAATTTCTTTAATTGTATGGATTTTGAACATCTCCGTTCATACACGGGCTGGAAATCTTCCAGGGTGTTCTTTCGCCACTATGCGAAGCAAGTAGAGGAACTTAAGAGATCTGTGGTAGCAGTGGGTCGTGTAGTTAACCCTACTGTTTAACTCTGCGAGGAACAGTGGTCTTAATGGGGACGATTAAGTCCAGGGTGAGTGTGTAGGTACATACTGTACTACAAACTAAAATGAGGGCACCAAGTGCCCATATAGACTGTTCCTTCCTTCAAAGGTGAACCTTGCATAAGTTCAGACATGTGTGCCAAGCGTTTCTAACGCTAATGTGATTGATTTGTAATACAGATTTTTTATGACTTGATACCTTGGTATCTCATTAAAGTGGTGTTTAATGGTTTTTCTTTCAGATAAACAAGTTCTGTTTACTATCATACTTATGCTTAAAGTTTTGGGTTATCCCCTTTTATATAAATATATATATTTGTTGTTAACCTGTCTGTTTATTATCTGTCAATAAACTTGTTCTTGAGAACCTTGCGTCTCTTTCACCTGTGTCAATTTATTGGTATAATTGAGCATTTAATTCTATGTATCTTATCTGGGATAATTCTGATAGAATTGTTCTGTTTTGCAAGCTATGTTGCATTGGTTTATGTAAGTCCCCTAATGGGAGGACTCCGTCCCATAAAGGGACGAGGGCGGTTTTATCAGTTTCTTCCTATGCGGATATAAACCTTTGTCCAATACAAGTATTGTGCGGATGACTGGTCAATATATTGACGCAGTAGTTCTATACAAACTATGCTTTACTTAATATAGGGCGAGGCCACTATATTAGCTTGCCTGAGATTCATACATAGATATATGTACTCTTCGAGACTTTCCAGAGTCTAGTAGGACTCTTCCCTGTAGGGGGCAGGAAGCTCTAACATAGTTTATAGTTAGTTGAAAAGATGTATAACGGTAACATCTTAGGTCTCTAGGTCTAGTCGACCGGGAATAAATATCTCCGGGGAGTACGGCACGTTCTGAGAATCCACAGATACAGTAATGCTCTGGTACACTTCCATCAGGACGACATGGCTTGAGCCCAAAAAACGGATTTTGAGCGAAGCGAAAAATCTATTTTTGGGTGAGATAGCCATGTCGTCCTGATGGACCCGCCCTTGCCTTTCTAAGAAAGGACTGTAGGACCCCTCCCTACATACAGTATCTGTAGCACCTCGTGTACGCTACAAGGAATACAGATGGCGCCAGGATTGGCGCCAGGCACGCATACGAATCGGGGGATTGGGAGGCCTTGGGAGCGGCTCCCCCCTTTTTCTTCCCGAATTCGTATCTCGTCAATCTCCCTCCTACGAGACGAATCTCTATTTAGGTAGTAGATTGCCATGTGACGTGTCTAGAATACGTCCTCTGATATGTCGCGATATCCCTTTCACGAGGGATACTCGCTCCAGGAGTTAGAATTCTGGTACCTTAAGGTAAATTCTCTGGGAATATCGCCGTAGTTGTAATATACCCTAGGAAGCTACCCTATAGGAACTTCCATCAGGACGACATGGCTATCTCACCCAAAAATAGATTTTTCGCTTCGCTCAAAATCCGTTATATATATATATATATATATATATATATATATATATATATATATATATATATATATATGTATATATATACATATATTTATATATATATATATATATATATATATATATGTGTGTGTGTGTGTGTGTATATATATATATATAAAATGTTTATAAGAAATAATTATGCATAGTTCTCCATTATCCCTATTTTTCATCAGGTCTCGGTGATACCCTCTATTAAACCATGAAATTTTTACATCCATAACATTTAGGGTGAAATTACCTTCCCGCGTCCATTCATTTGTATAATAGTCCGTTTCCTATAGCTTCTATAACTCCTCTGTTACTTGAAAAGGTTTTCTTAAGTCTTTTTCTTTAATAGGGCTTTCGAAAGATAAATTAAATTTAGGTCTATCACAATTACGTAAGAATGAGAATATTAAAAAATTAAAATCTCCTTTTATCACAATTATATTGAATTAAATTGTAAATATTAAAATCTTAGTTTTACGGCAATTGCGTTGAAGTGATAAAAATACTAAAGACTTGGTTTATCATTAATACGTTGAAATAACTATATAAAAAATATTAAAATCTCCGTTTATCACAATTACGTTGAATTAAAATGTAAATATTAAAGTCTTGGTTTTACGCCAATTGCGTTGAAATGATAAAAATATTAAAGACATGGTTTATCATTAATACGTTGAAATAAATATATAAAACAAATTAAAATCTCAGTGTATTACCTTCGGTCAAATAAAAATGAAAATATGAAAATGTTCGTTTTATCGCAATTAGGTTGAAATTATTAAAATTTAACATATTAAAAACTTGGTTATTCACAAATACATTGAAATAAACATTATAAATAATGAAATTCTCGTTCATCACAAATACGTTGAAATGTTAAAAATAAAAGAAATATTAAAGTCGTGGTTTATCACAATTACGTTTAAATGATAAAGATATAAAAAAAATCATATTGTTTTATCACAAATATAAAATATGAAAATATGGAATATAAGAATAGGAAAAATAAAAAATAAAAAATATGAAAAATGAAAAATTAAAAATATAAAATATAAAATATAAAAATATGAACAATGAAAAATGTAAAGATATATTCAAATCTTGGTTTATCTCAATTACGTTGAAATAATAGAAATTAAGATATTAAAGTCTCTGACAAATTGCCATAATAGACCAATAAAAAATTTGATACCTTGATTTATCACAATTACGTTGCTACAATAAAACAAACTGAAAATACGTAAGATAGTTTTATCACAATAATGTAACCTTAATAACACCATGAAAAATGTATAATTTTGGTTTATCAAATTTACTTTGCCATAATAAAATAACAAAGTAGTAAATAGTAATGTTTTTTTTCATACCCTCGTTGCTTTGATAAAACTATGAAAATAATAATCAAGTTTATCACAGTGATTTTGTCTTAATAAAAAGAATGATAAATCAGCAAATTCGTGGTCACATTACCATAATTATTAAAAAAAAATAAACATTTTCAGAAACCATCATATCCAAAAATCCGTAAAAATAATATATATATTTTTTAAATAATTGGCAATTTAATCATTTCAGTTTTTGTCACAAGAATTTATCCTGCTATGTAGATATGAAAGCCAGGTTCCACTACAAAATATCAAACCATTTCAAAATATCTATAGCTGTGGGAAAATGCTACCATTTATCCTCTCGACCCACGAGTATATTTTCCAATAATATTTCATGAAATTCACTGGATTTAAAAAAAAGGCTTTGTTCTTTTTTTGGCGGTTTTGATAAAGTTCAAAATTATTCAGCGTATACAAAAGAATGCATTTCGGACTATCGCCCTTTTGTGATTTTTTGAACGCAGAGGGCCGAGTGAGAAATGGCTTACAGACCCAAACTTTACAGTCTTCCATTTTAACTAGATTTTGACTTCTCTCGTCTGGATTGGTTTTTTAATCTCAATTGTGACGAAAGTCTTGACACGTTTGATTCTTTTTAAGGCTTATTGTCTTTTCGGATATAGAAGGACTTCACTCCTTTTTGCAAAGGAGTTAGTCGAAATGCACCAATAGAATGGAGTCTGAATATATTGTAGCAGAAACCATTTGTTGGTCTATGAAGTTTCATGATAAATCTACTTTTATTTATTTGTCTAACTCAAAAACTAAATATGATATATATTATGTTAATGAGTCTGCAGTTCACTTTTCGCAATCAGTTTGTGAAAAAGACTTGAAAAAAGATTGAAATTAAAGTATATGTGAAAACTAATAATAAATAAAAAAGTGCATTAAAGTGCCAGACATGTAATTATTCGGTCTCTCTCCGTCCCACAGGTAAGGAGAAAAGGGTGTAGTCATACCCTGGTGAGAGGGGTGGAGGTGGGAATATTTAGCAGTAATTTTTGATGGGTCGTGTACACTATTATTGCATAATTACCTGTATGAATATCTATTACACACACTGTTCACTATTGCTCCTTTAACCAGATCCATCAGCTCTGTCGAAAGTTCTTTATATTAAGCAATTGTCAACTTAAGTTAGGATGGGTTAGGTTAGGTTAGGCAAGACTCCCACTACGCCCCACTTGAAATCCCAACTGTTTATTAGTTCTTCATTCATATCAGCCTTACAAGAGGTTATATTTTCGAGTCGGTTTATTTATTTATCTTTTTATTCTTATTTTTATTTGTGGACAGGATTTTTCTGTGTCTTTGGACATGATTTGTCTTTGTGTCTTTGGACAGGATTTGTCTGTGTGTCTTTGGACAGGATTTGTCTGTGTGTCTTTGGACATGATTAATCTGTCTGTGGACAGGATTAGTCGGTGTCTGTGGACAAGATTACGTCAAAACTACTCTACGGATTTTGACGAAGTTTTCACCATAGATAGATCTTAAAGGTCATGGACGACCCCATCAAATTTTGGAGATGATCTGGATCCAAATTCTAGATCCGGTTTCGCTTTTTTTCACAATTTTAAAGATTAGATTGAAGCAAATTGACAGATTTTGATGAAATTTCCACCACAGATAAATCTCAGACCATGAGTGACTTCAATTACTTTTTGAGATGATCCAGCTCCGGATCCGGATTCTGGATCTGGATTTAATTTTTTCACAATTTTAAAGAATTGGTCAAAACAAATTAATGGATTTTAATGAAATTTCCACCACATATATATATCTGTCTGAGTGACTTAAATTACTTTTGGAGATGATCCAGCTCCAGATCCGGATTCTACATCCGGATTTATAATTTTCACAATTTTAAAGATTTGGTTGAAGCAAATTGACAGATTTTGACGAAATTTCCACCGCAGATAAATCTCAAACCATGAGTGACTTCAATTACTTGTGGAGATGATCCAGCTCCGGATCCGGATTCTAGCTCCAGATCCGGATTCTAGCTCCGTATCCAGATTCTAGCTCCGGATCCAGATTCTAGCTCCGGATTTGCATTTTTCATAATCTTAAAGATTGTCAAAAGAAATTGACGGATTTTGACAAAGTTTTCACCAGGTAAATTTTAGGCCGTGAGTAACTCCATTAACTTCTGGAGATGATCCAGCTCCCGGATCCGGATTCTAGATCCGGATTTGAATTTTCTTGTGTCAATGCCATCCTTTGGCGGGTATCCGAAATATGTAATCACCCTTATGCAAATAATTTTGTTATATACTGAAGCGATTGGTAGTAGGTTGACATTTAATTTAAAACAATAGGCCTAGATTTGTTAATAAGATTCAGAGCATGTACCCAACAGTTACTGGTCTACTAATTATTGAACATTCAATTGTGTTTTTCAAGGTTTTATAGATATTTTATTTAATCAGAAATAAACTCAATTGTGTTATTTAGGTTTCATTGGTATTTTATTTAATCAGAAAAAAACTCAATTGTGTTTTTTAGATTTTATTGGTATTTTATTTTATCAGATAAAAACTCAATTGTGTTTTTTAGATTTTATTGGTATTTTATTTTATCAGAAAAAAACTCAATTGTGTTTTTTTAGATTTTATTGGTATTTTATTTAATCAGAAAAAAACTCAATTGTGTTTTTTTATATTTTATTGGTCTTTCATTTAATCAGGAAAAAAACTCAATTGTGTTTATTTAGATTTTATTGGTATTTTGTTTAATCAGGAAAAATTCAGTTGTGTTTTTTTAGATTTTATTGGTATTTTATTTAATCAGAAAAAAGATCAATTGTGTTTTATTAGATTTTATTGGTATTTTATTTAATCAGAAAAAAGCTCAATTGTGTTTTATTAGATTTTATTGGTATTTTATTTAATCAGAAAAAAGCTCAATTGTGTTTTATTAGATTTTATTGGTATTTTATTTAATCAGAAAAAAATCAATGTGAAGACAATAAAAAAAAGACAGAATTTTAAGACAAAATTCAAAAAAAAAAAAAGAAAGTACCCTGAGGAATAAATATCGAGAAATAATTCAAATTTATCTCTTTTATCACGCATCCCTGAATAACCCCCTCCCCCCCCCCCTCTCCAGAGCCCTGGCCTGATGACCTGAAACAATAAAGAGCATTAATCACATCACACGCAACTCATGTCCTGAAATGACGGGCATAGTCACGTCATTTTCCGGCGTCCTTCCATTGCCAAATGGGAAACACTGATATCAATTGCCGATATTAAATAGCCGTCGTCCAAAAGACCAGTGTTTAATGATTGCCAAAATTGGTTCTATTAGTGCTCGAGGGGTTGTTGATAATAGGAAAGAGAGAGAGAGAGAGAGAGAGAGAGAGAGAGAGAGAGAGAGAGAGAGAGAGAGGGGACAGAAGGGGAAATGGAGAAGGAGAACAACAGTGGAAGTGAGAGGGAAAAGAGGAAGAGAGAGGGAAAGGAGGGAGAGTGGAAAAGAAGGGAGAGAGAGAGTTGAAGAGAGAGGGAAAGGGTGGGGGCGAAAGAGTTTGTGTAAGAGGGGGAAAAAGAGAGCGAGAACAAGAATAAGAGAGAGAGAGAGAGAGAGAGAGAGAGAGAGAGGAGAGAGAGAGAGAGAGAGAGAGAGAGAGAGAGAGAGAGAGCAATATTTTCCCTGGAAGTATTCTTTACGCAAAACATAGTCGGCAAAAGGAGAAGACATTGGAACAGGCAAAGACTCCCTTTCTTCTTCTTTTGCACAAGACAGTAATCTTTGCAAACTCTTGGCAGTGGTTTTTTAATTTTACTAAAATACATTCTATTTAAGTAAGTTTATTAGACTTTGCGCCAGATGTTCTGGGAAATAATTTTTTTGAACGATACGGTAACATTTCGAATACTCTTGAGATAATTACCTCCGCCAACGAAGTTGGAAGGAGGTTATGTTTTCACCCCTGTTTGTGTTTGTGTGTGTGTGTGTTTGTTAGTTTGTGAACAGCTTCCTGGCCACAATTTCAATCATAGAGTGATGAAATTTGCAGAGATTAACGGTTATGTAAAAAAGATAAAAAATTTCAAATTTTGTAAGGTCAAGGTCAAAGGTGAAGGTCACGGTCAAACAAAATGTCTAATTCACATACTCAGCCATAATTGGAGTCTGGATTAAAATGCCCTTGGGCCTAGACTGATCATATGTACATATGATCAGCGCCTAAAGCCCCTCTCCATCTAGGTACGACCAGGGAGGGCCAGGCAATGGCTGCTGATTACTCAGCAGGTAGACCTATAAGTTCTCCCTAACTCACTAGCATAGTGAGGTTTCAGACACTACTAGAAATTATCGAGCTTAAGCAAGGTTCGAACTCCCGGCCAACTGATTTCTGGCAGGGACGTTTCCAATAGGCTACTCACCCAAGTTTTATTTTTTTTTTTAGTTTTTATATGATCTGTTTTGATGTCATTAATTGTAAATTATTTTTCATATAATTTATTTCCTTATTTCCTTTCCTCACTGGGCTATTTTTCCATCTAGGTATGTAGCTTAGTTAATAATATTAATAATAATGATAATAATAATAATAATAATAATAATGAGGAGGAGGAGGAGGCCTCTTGTATATACTCCCCACTCAGTCTAAGGTTTTGTCATACTCTACAGCACATGATTTTCTTAGGATTTCGTTTTAAAAATTTGAAATTTATTTTACGAATTTGATTTATTATACAATATTTAAATCTAAAAGGAAGTTAAAATCATTTTTTTTATAATGTTGAAAGGTTTCCTTAATTGTGTTAAATGCCTTATTCAAGAAATGAAATTTTTTATTCTGGTTTTTCCTCGTTTTTTTAATCTTTCCTCCTTTCTCAAATCAGTCGGTAATCGAATGAAAGAAAATTACATCCAATCCTACAGTTAAAGGTCGCTCATGAACGGCAGAGGCAAGAGATAGTGACATTGCAATATCAGGCAGGACCAAAGCCCTAGAGACTGACCATATATACATATGATCAGCGCCCAAGCCCTCTCTCCCACCCAACCTAGGACCAAGGAAGGCCAAGGCAACTGCTGGTAATGACTTGGCAGATAGACATATAGGGCACTCCCAAACCACTCATCCTTAGCTCACATGGATGTTGAGGTTGCAGCGATCAAAGGAACTAACGAGGTTGAGCGGGACTCGACCCCAGTCTGGCGTTCACCAGTCAGGGACGTTTCCCTTCTCTTTACTTAAGGAAAATTGAAGTTTTCTTATTCTGTTATATAGTGCTTTTAATTGTGTGTGTGTATATATAATATATATATATATATATATATATATATATATATATATATATATATATATATATATATATATATATATATATATTTGGGCTCAAGCCATGTCGTCCTGATGGAAGTTCCTCTAAGTAACTTTCTAAGGGATATATGTACTACAGTGATATTCCCAGAGAATTTTACCTTTAGGTATCCAGAATTCTAACTCCTGGCGCGAATATCCTTAAATTTCTCTCGCGCTCTTCTTCCTTCTTTCATCTTATATATAGAATAGCTTCTGAATTGGATTAATACGTGGTTTAAAGGTCGCTCATGAATGGCAGAGGCAAGGTACAGTGATTTTGCCCTATTAAGCAGGGCTATATCTACATATGATCAGTGCCCAAGCCCCCCTCTCCACCCAAGCTAGAACCAAGGAGAATCAGGCAATAACTACTGATGACTCAGCAGATAGACCTATAGACGGACCAAAAAGAGCCAGACAATGGCTCCCATATATACATATGATCAGCTAGGAAAAAGGAGAGCCAGGCAATGGCGGCTGATGACTCGGCAGATAGACCTATAGGCTCCCCCAAACACCCCATAC
>NC_090752.1:62902164-62904664 GCF_036898095.1 Palaemon carinicauda | reverse complement strand
AGTGATATTAGCCTTCTGGAGGTGTACTAAACGTTATAGAGGCTGTGCAGTGAGTGCAAGTGGTGTTGTATTCAGTGATATCAGCCTTCTGGAGGTGTACTAAACGTAATAGAGGCTGTGCAGTTAGTACAATTGGTGTTTTAACCAGTGATTTTAGACTTCTGGAGGTGTACTAAACGTTATAGAGGCTGTGCAGTTAGTACAATTGGTGTTGTAACCAGTGATTTCCAGCCTTCTGGAGGTGTACTAAACGTAATAGAGGCTGTGCAGTTAGTACAATTGGTGTTGTAACCAGTGATTTCAGCCTTCTGGAGGTGTACTAAACGTTATAGAGGCTGTGCAGTGAGTGCAAGTGGTGTTTTAAACCAGTGATTTCAGCCTTCTGGAGGTGTACTAAACGTAATAGAGGCTGTGCAGTTAGTACAATTGGTGTTTTAACCAGTGATTTTAGACTTCTGGAGGGTACTAAACGTTATAGAGGCTGTGCAGTGAGTGCAAGTGGTGTTTTAACCAGTGATTTCAGCCTTCTGGAGGTGTACTAAACGTAATAGAGGCTGTGCAGTTAGTACAATTGGTGTTGTAACCAGTGATTTCAGCCTTCTGGAGGTGTACTAAACGGTTATAGAGGATGTGCAGTGAGTGCAAGTGGTGTTGTATTCAGTGATATCAGCCTTCTGGAGGTGTACTAAACGTTATAGAGGCTGTGCAATGAGTGCAAGTGGTGCTGTAGCCAGGGATTTTATCTTTCTATTAAAGTTATGAACACTATTCTATTTATGTCGATTTATTGGGCTACTGAGATGCCTCAGGTATAGGGAACCACACTTTGCTTAAACTGTGAACTTTTTAGACTTTATGAATGGCTTTAAAAATTCGGCAAATCGGAATATTTTTCGGTTTATAGATAAACTTTGGTGAATTTTTACATTTTTATACAGTTAACAAAAAAGTAATTCTGAATTGTAAACCGTAAACGATAAAGTGATTTTTTTAATTGTAAACCGCAAAATCACAATAGCGCCTGGCCTGGTAATTGTATTAAAAAATATCCATTATACTACATATAGGTCATAAAAATTAATTTTTTTACCGAGAAACGAAATGGGATTACCAAAATTTTCAACTTTTCGTAGTCTTCATTCAGAATTCATTCGTTAACAAATCCTCTGAGGTAAGTGACCTATATATTAAAAAGAGGATAAACTATTGTTCAGCAGTGGAGAGAGAGAGAGAGAGAGAGAGAGAGAGAGAGAGAGAGAGAGAGAGAGAGAGAGAGAGAGAGAGAGAGAGAGAGAGGCCGCTAAACTTTTAATCTGTAAATCATGTTAACAGAACGACAAAGCTTTCCAGTAATACGGCAAAAAAAACTGCGCTTCAACAGTATTATTATTATTATTATTATTATTATTATTATTATTATTATTATTATTATTATTATTATTATTATTATTATTTTGGGTCCCAAGTGGTTGCATAAGGGTGACAATTACATGTGTTCATTTTATATCTTTAGTCAATAAGGCTGACGTTGGCATAAAATATCACAGTACATGAGCAGTAATGAAGGTGGTTGAAATTAGCATGCTGCATTCGTGTGACATTTAATTTGATTGGAGCCTTATAGCAGTCAATGCTTGGAATGTATAAAATAAAATGTAGAGAGGGCATTCTTCTCTATTACCTCCCGCAACGAAGTTGGGTGGAGGTTATGTTTTCGCCCTGTTTGTCCTTTTGTCTGTTTGTTTGTTTGTGAACAACTTCCTGGCCACAATTTTACTCAGAGTAGTGAAACTTTCAAGGATTAATTATTATGTTGAGACGTGGTAGTGATTAAATTTTGAAAGTCCTAGGTCAAAGGTCAAGGTCAATGTCGAGTCAAAGGTCTACTGAATGAACCTTAACCCTAACCCTATGTTCACACATGGTTGTCACACACACTTGAAATACACCTGTGGTCTAAATTGATTCTAGGAAAGACAAGCTGGTTTCGAAAAATAATCTGCTGTGGCGGATATTTGCACTCTCCGAGTGCTATTCTAGTTTGTGTATGCGTTGCTGTCCTACAGGTTTGGTAGCCCTACTCAGTCCTTTCTCGGCGTCAATTACCTTAGATGTCAGGATGCCAGAAAACCTCAAATCAATCAATCAATCAATCAATTTGTCAGTCCGGACATTGGTCTTCGACCAAGACTTTGTAATCCTTTCCAAAGTGGACGCCAATCAGTGTGTTTCTTGAAATGCTATTGGTGGCTGGATTCAGTTTACCAGTGATGTGTTGTTGTTATTATTTTTGTGATTTTTTTATGTTACCTGCGAAAATGATTTGTTCTTAGAAACTAATTATTTATTCTGGAGGATTCCAAGCGATTATACGCTAAGTGGTTCTTTCAGGGGTTTATTTAAAGGTAGATCAAGATATAATTTGTTTTTCTTGTGCTGTCTTCTGGTGATTTACTGGGGCTAAGCCTGCTTCGGATGCTGCCTCTTTTCCTAAATCATC
>NC_090752.1:62887164-62894664 GCF_036898095.1 Palaemon carinicauda | reverse complement strand
AAGAACAGAAGGGAAAAAGCTAATGTTGAATGTTGAAATTTTAGAATGCTTATGTAGGAGAATGTCTAGGAAACAAATAGAAAATGTTGATGACAAACTATTGCAAAATAAGGTAAAAGCGGTTTGACCTCACGCAGCGCACCTTAGGCCTCACGAAATTCTTTGCAGCGTCCCTCAGGAACTTGGTGAGCCCACTTTTTAGTCTTTTAATTTGCCTTCATTCCCGCTTCTTAACATTATTTAGTCTTCTTATTTACCTTCATTTCCGCTTCCTTTATTCAGTTTAACTCTTAATTCTAATAGTCAGGCCTTCTCCATCATGAGGCTCAATACTACACAGTATTCTGGAAGTTTTATTTCAGCTATGACCAAGATGTGGAATGATCTTCCTGATGGGGTAGTTGAATCAGTAGAACTTCAAAAGTTCAAACTTGCATCAAATGTTTTTATGTTGAACAGGCTGACATAAGTCTTTTTATAGTTTATATGTGACATATCTGTTTTAATGTTGTTAATGTTTTTTAAAATATTTTATTTTAATTGTTCATTACTTCTTATATCCTTTATTTATTTCCGTATTTCCTTTCCTCACTGGGCTATTTTTCCCTGTTGGAGCCCTTTGGTCTTATAGCAGATTACTTTTCCAACTAGGGTTGTAGCTTAGCTAGTAATAATAATAATAATACTAATAATAATAATAATAATAACTCCGGCTTCTAATGAATTAATGTTACACTGCAGGATGTTTCTCCAGTTGCATCTCTTTGCTTGAATGCCTCCAGTCGTATAGTTCCTTTAAATCCTAAAATGCATCCAGTTTATTTTGAAAAGGTCCTTTCGTGTTTGAGAAGAACAAGTTGGCAAGAGTGACAGATAGTTTGCAATTCATTAAGAAATATGTATAAAAGGCCTAAATACAGCTATGGGAACAGCTCTCCCTTTGTTTTAATACCTTAATTACTTTTACTTTATATTAGTGATGCAATGGGCCCCAAACTGGGGTCTACGATTGCACCTCTATGCTCCACTTGCCTTGTATCCGAGGACTCTTTTCAAGATGGCCGCCGTTCCCTTGATGGCAACAATCTGCAACTCATTTATGCTTAAGCAACTTGGTATTGCTTGAAGGTATTATCTCAGGTTTTTCCTCATAAGTCCTGTTGCCCCCACCACCACAGGTATTATTCTTATGTCTTTCAGTTACCAAGTATTTTTAAGATCATTCCTTAGTTCTTGATATTTTGTTGTGTTCTGCCTCTCAGCTCTATTGAGGCCGAAATCACTGGGTACTGTCACATCTGTAATCTTTGCTGTTTTTTTTTTTCTTCTTCTTCTTCTTTATTCCCAGCCCCAGTGTTCTTACAGGAGTGATCTGATAGATGCATGTTCAACTGTTGTCTTTGTGAGCTTTTATGTGCAAGGTCGTGAAGATGTTAATGTAAAGGAAACTCAGCTGAAATTCATTAGTTAGATTCTGAATGTATTTGTGACCTATGCCTTCAGTTTTCTCAAATGCCAACCGCCTCCCACCCCCTCCCCCAGGCATTAAAACACATTTAATTAACTTTTATCTCTTTATGCTGCAAATATTCTTTAAAACATTCACTGTCATTTCAACCTGTCATATTTCGTATTTACCTCCGCCAACGAAGTTGGAAGAAGGTTATGTTTTACCCCCTGTTTTTGTGTTTGTTTGTGAACAGCTTCCTGGTCACAGTTTTAATTGTAGGGTAATGAAACTTTCAGGTATTAACTGTTATGTAAAAAGAAAAAGTTGGAAATGATTAAATTTTGGAAAGTCAAGGTCCAAGGTCAAGGTCACGGTCACGGCCAAGCAAAATATGCAATTCACGTAATCAGCCATAAGTTTGGATATCATTGTCACGAAGACTTCAAACTTGGTGTAAATTTGAGTGTATGAAAATCCACGCCAATTAATACATGTCAAGATCAAAGGTCAAGGTCGAGCAAAAGGTCGAAAAATAAGCTGCCACAGCAGAGGTCTGCGCTCTACCGAGTACCCCTCTAATTTAAATATATATTAAATTCCATAATATATTCATAACTTCCTACAGCTGAACTATATAATAAAAGATAACAAGAATGATACGAAGAACGTGCGTGACCTGTATACTTTTAAGCAACGAGGCTTCAACACAAATCAATAGGGAAGAGGTTCACTAACCCCAGGACTTTTAGAGCATAGCATTGCTTTTTTATTGTGTCATAAACCTTTCCCGTTATCATACAAGTCATAAATATTTCCCTCTAATGGTAGCTTATAATTTCATAGCTTTATCATATATAATCTGCCTTTAAGTACAAATAGAAAAAAAATCGATGTTTGGTATTAGTAACTGTGTTATATATATATATATATATATATATATATATATATATATATATATATGTATGTATGTATATATTTATATATATATATATATATATATATTATATATATATATATATGTATATATATATATATATATATATATATATATATATATATATATATATGTGTGTGTGTGTGTGTGTGTCTATTTACATATATGTATACATATTCCTATATGTACATACGCTGTATATGTTCAACTACGTATGGATAATCACACAAACACACACACACACATATATATGTATATGTGTATGTGGGTGTTACACAGTATCTCATTACGGACGTTATTACTGAAGCAAAACACGTGACTGTGTTAGTAGCGCGCTCTCTCTCTCTCTCTCTCTCTCTCTCTCTCTCTCTCTCTCTCTCTCATGCAATAACAAAGATTATCTTGGATATTAATGAACACGTCAGAGAACTTACGAAAAGGCCATATATCTATACAGTCCAATATTCCAAAACCGATTTCTCATGTCTTGGGGAATTGCCTTAATATCTTAAACATATCTTATTATTTGCAATATTCTTTCTCCAATTTTCTGGTTGGGAGAGAGTAATGTTTCTTCCAAACCGGAGGTGTCAGCAAAATCCCCCCACCCCTTTTTTTTTTTTTTTTTTTTTTTACATGTGAACCAGTTGCATTTTTCAATATACTGTAATTTTCTTAATATGTTGCAAGTCGTGGAAGAACGGCAATGATATTCTCTTATTTAATGGAGTAGAATGAACAAAATTAGGTATGGAAATAGGAGTAATTTTCCAGTATGTATATATATGTGTGTATATATACTGTATATGTATATATATATACATCTATATATATATATATATATATATATATATATATATATATTATATATGTATATATTTAATGTATATATATACTGTATATATATGTATATATATATCTATATATATATATATATATATATATATATAGATATATATATATGCACTGTATATGTATAAATATGTATATATATATATATATATATATATATATATATATATATATATATATGCACTGTATATGTATAAATATGTATATATATATATATATATATATATATATATATATATATATATGTGTGTGTGTGTGTGTGTGTGTGTGTGTGTGTGTGTGTGTGAACATTTTCATTCATATATCTCTTCATTGGTAATTTTTATATTTATTTTTGTAAGAAGGCAAGGTTTGTCATTTGAAATTTTAACTATGAAGCTAATTGAACAATTTAGGTTCCAATATTTTTTTTTATTTTTTTTTTTATTCCGAAGCATAGTTCATCGAAATATGGTTTCAGCTACATAGATTAAGTATAGCTTTTAAGTTGTAATGAACCTGGTAATAATAATAATAATAATAATAATAATAATAATAATAATGGTAGGAACAATACAAGAGCCTCCTAATAACTATTTTATTTATCGAAAAACAGTGATAAGTCATTGGGTGACAATTGTATAGCAAAAATTATAATAAGTCAACATTAGCATGTGTACATTCAATGACTTTTGTTGTTTAGATTGAGTGTCGCTTGTAGTTTGAAAGCCATTACAGTTAGAGAGGTACATAAGGTTGACATTGCCATAAGAATTCACAATATAACAATGGTAGCTAGAGGGGCACTTGGTAGAGCGTAGATCTCTACCACGGCAGCTTGTTTTTCGACCTTTCGCTCAACCTTGACCTTTGACCTTAACATGCATGAATTGGCGTGGGTTTTCATACATTCAAATATGAAACGAGTTTGAAATCTGAAAACGATGTCCAAACTTATGGCTGATAACGTGAATTGGATATATTTGCTTGACCGTGACCTTAACCTTTGACCTTGACCTCCTTCCAAAATTTAATTATTTCCAGCTTTTTACATAACAGTTAGACCCTGCAAGTTTCATTGCTCTACGATTAATACTGTGGCCAGGAAGCTGTTCACAAACAAACTCACACACAAATTACAAACACACAAACGGGTGAAAACGTAACCTCCTTCCAATTTTCTTGGAGGAGGTAATAAATCAGTCGAAATTGGGGTGTTACATTCAAAGGCTTTTGTCTTTTAGGTTGATTGGAGACTGATGGTAGTTACTATAAGAGCTGTGCGGAAGAAAAAGCGAGAATAGTCCTCATTGTTTGCATGTGAATTGCTTTTTACACGTGCAATACATGGCTCCCCCTGAAACAGACAAGCATGTGAAAGAGTCATACTTTTGGCGTGTTGTCTTACAAGGAGATATATAGGTTTTATACAGTCAATGGTGATTCAATATTCTTTTTCCATGAATTTTGAGGAAAGCTTTCAGAGTGTGATGGACAGTAAGGAATTTCCCCATGTGTGTTAGCGTAAACGGTGGCTTGCAAGTGTCAGTGCGCATGAAGACTTGTTGCAGTGTGTAGGTCCTTTAAGACTTGTTGCATTGTGTAGTCTTTTGGTATGTGCTGCTTTTCTGGGTGCTTGTAAATATAACAGTAGGGGATTAATTACCCCACAATTTCATGCTATTGCTGGAAATCATCGAAGGAGATGGCGAATGGAAAATAATCTACAGGGATGACTAATGGTTGCCATATACTATTTCCACTGCTGAGACATCAGTGTCCTTAGGAGTAGTTCTCAGCCCAAGTACCCAGGCAAGTTATGCAAACCAGCTGGAGTCAATGCAGTGGCACATCAAAGATGCTTTGAGGGGTGATGAAAACATTCCACCATTCCATTGACTGCCAGGTTGTAAGAGGTAGTCTGATGTCGGATGATACCTAAAAATGTAGGATGGTGCCTAAAAATGCCTTAATGATATTCACAATTGAGAGGCAAAAGTGATAACCCTATCGGAAGGATTATGCTCTGGGATGCTGTATCTTGTTATCCATCGTGAAAGTAAGGCAGTTGCATCTTACATGGCATTGGCTTCAGGCCAAAGAGTGGAGTGACTGACGATAATGGAAAGATAACCTTGTCCTTGTGATGCAGATAACGCACCTACCATGTCAATGTGAATATACGTTGGCAAAACATCGCTGAGGCTGATCAAAAGTGCCCACACTCAAATTGGTCAATGAACCTTTGAAGTTTGACATGACGTATAGGCGCAGACAGAATCCTTGGCCTCTTTAGTAATGCCATAGCATATGAACTTAAAATTCAGTAGCTGTGCAGGAGATCGTCACGAGGGCTGTGAGAGGCCATATATCCATTGAAACACCTAATGGTGCTGGGAGGCAGGTATCTACGGTCATGTTCTAGCAGTACTGATGGAACAGAGAAGGGTAGTATCGAGAACATCTTCACAATGGAGAGCCGTGCAAGGTGTCCTGTAGGATTTGTACTCTTGGTCCTTTCATTGGGCTTCAGCCAAAGCATTGTAATCCATTCCCAGGTGGACTGCAGACAGTGTATTTCTGTAAAGGCTGTTAGCGACAGGATTCAATGTACCAGACATGTGTTGAAGAATGCAGTTTTATTCAACAACAGCCAAGAGATATCGGACTATCAAGTGATGGCAGGCCCAAGAGGCATATGATTTGTGCGAGTGATGAAGGACATGTCCTCTTAAGAAGTGGAGGAAGTGAGGGGCAGCCAAGTGCACCACCATTAGTTCAGTCAAAGGTTGAGTAGTTGGACTCTATCTTGAAAAGTTTCCTACTGAAAGAGGCCAATGGATGGGGCAATTCATTGATCATCTGCTTGAGTACTGCCCCTACAGCGAAATCACTGTCATCGGTAGAGAGTAGGAGGGTGTAGTTGGCACGAGAAAGATGAGAGCAGTAGCAGATGATAGGGCTTTCTTTGAGTCTTCTCCATGAGGGGTTGTAGAGGGGGTGGACGCCCTCAGGAGTAATGCTATGAACCAAGAATGCCACTTCCTCTACACCAAAAGTACACTTGTCATACCTTTGTCATACCTAACTATCAGGTCATTTAGCTGCAGTCAGTCGAGGATGATGTGTAGGTGATGTAAGGTGGTCTTCTTTGGAAGGAAAGAATACTAATGTTTCATCTACACAACATTTCCAGAGGTGTAGGTCCCATAAGATTGCATTCATGCGTCGCTGAAATGTGGCCCCTTCATTGCAAAGGCGAAAGTACAAGTAATTTAAAGTTTATTGCTGTAGGGTTTCATGATGGCAATCTTTGTATGCCTTCTGGGTTCATGGGCACCTGATGATACCTCTTCGGAAAGTCGAGGGCGAAAAATACTGTGAAGGTAACGGGTAGTGGTCTGACTCCATCTACTGTACATGTTAAGACTTGTGCAATCCTCACAAGGTTGTAGGGATCCATCATTCTTTAGGATGTGTAGGGACAACGACCATGGCCTTCAGGTCTTTTGATGAAGGTGTATCTCTTCCATTTAAGGATATTCAAATTTAACAGCTGTCAGACATTCTAGTGACAAACTTCTAAATCATGCAAACACTTGGGACCCATCATCATGATTTAGTTATATTTATCGCGCTTGGCGGGAACCGTAGGATTCTGGAATAGTTCTGGGTGATAGACATTGGGATCTAAAGTGGGATGATGGTCATAAGCATCCATTAGTATGCTGATGTGGAGAGCAAGGTTGGAGGGAGCAGGTGATAAATGGGTGGATGAGTAAGAGCTGGCTTTAACTAAAGATTGATGTGCAAAGTGAAGTAGGTGGTGGAAATTGATGAAGAAATATGCACTAATGACAGGTAGTGTAATCTCGGTGATGATGAATTTCCACCAATACTGGGTGCCCCCAAATGGCTGTGTGATCATCTCGTAACCATTGGAGGGGCATATCTGTTAGTGGCCACCAGGCAGAACGTGGTCAAAGGGAATGACAGGCACCAATATCTATCAAAAGTGCACAATAGATCCTTAATAATGCAAAAAGAATTCAGTTAATTTGGAGGCCACCATCACGAGTAATAGCCTACTTAGTTTTTTCACATCTTGTAGCACATTTCTTTGCAGCAGGCCCGAATCTTGACAGTGGTAGTAAGAATAAGGGTGAGGTACATTATTCAGTGGATGGTGAGGCTTTGGTTAGGGCATGGGCTGTGGTGGGCGGCTTCACTGCTGCCCTATTAAGTCACAAGGTGGGTGTCGATGTCCCACAGCATTCACCTCGGC
>NC_090752.1:62874664-62877164 GCF_036898095.1 Palaemon carinicauda | reverse complement strand
CTTAATGATTCGCCTTGAAAGGAGAGACGTTCTAATTAGAATAACCATTAAGTTGGAAAGGATGATATAAAGTGAGGATAAATCAACAAAATGCTTCAGTAATTGCTGCCCGTGTTTTTGTCTTTAGATCTAACAAAAGCTCGAATGGTATAAAGCTCTGTTTGACTGATTGCTGCTAAGCTACAACCCTAGTTGGAGAATTGGAGAAGCAGGATGTTTTAAGCCCAGAGGCTCCGATAGGGAAAATAGCCCAGTGAGGAATGGAAACAAGGAAAAATAAAATATTTTAAGAACGGTAACAACATTAAAGTATTCCCTACATAAATTAAAAAACTTTAACAAAACCAGAGCAAGAGAAATAAGATAGAATAGTATGCCTGAGTCTACCCTCAAGCAAGAAAACTCTAACCCAAGACAGTGGATGACCATGGTACAGAGCCTAAGGCATAACCCAAGACTAAAGAACAAAGTTTTGATTTTGGAGTGTCCTTCTCCTAGAAGAGCTGCTTGCCATAGCTAGAGTCTCGTCTACCCTTACCAAGAGGAAACCAGAAAAAACATTGAAATATAAATGGTCTTTGTAGACCTTGCTAAGGTCTATCTCTGTCAGTTAGAAAGGCCTGCGGAAGCTCCTGCTGAAGGTCAGTTGCCCGGAAAACTTGATGAACAAAATTTTGTCGTTCCATGACAGCATAACGATGGGAATGAAAACACAATTTCTGTCAAATGACTTATTCCTGGTGGCTCACCCCCACAGTTGCACTTCGCTAATGGCTGTTCCCTGGTGGCTCACACCGACAGTGGCACTTTGCCAAGGACTGTTTCTTGGTGATTCACCTTCACAGTGACATTTTGCCAATGATTGTTCCCTGGTGGCTCGCCCCCACAGTGGCACTTTGACAATGACTGTTTCCTGGTGGATCACCCCCACAGTAACATTTTGCCAATGATTGCTCCCTGGTGGCTCACCTCCACACAGTGGCACTTTGCCAATGACTGTTCCTTGGTGGTTTACCTTCACAGTAACATTTTGCCAATGATTGTTCCCTGGTGGCTCACCCCCACACAGTGGCACTTTGCCAATAACTGTTCCTTGGTGGTTCACCTTCACAGTAACATTTTGCCAATGATTGTTCCCTGGTGGCTCACCCCCACACAGTGGCACTTTGCCAATAACTGTTCCTTGGTGGTTCACCTTCACAGTAACATTTTGCCAATGATTATTCCCTGGTGGCTCACCCCCACACAGTGGCACTTTGCCAATGACTGTTCCTTGGTGGTTTACCTTCACAGTAACATTTTGCCAATGACTGTTCCCTGGTGGCTCACCACCACAGTGGCACTTTGCCAATGACTGTTCCCTGGTGGCTCAACCCCACTGTAGCACTTTGCCAATGAATGTTTCTTGGGGGATCACCCCCAGATCACCCCCACAGTGGCACTTTACCAATGAGTGTTTCCTGGTGGATCATCCCCACAGTAATATTTTGCCAATGACTCTTCCCTGGTGGTTCACCTTCACAGTAAAATTTTGCTAAGGATTGTTCCCTGGTGGCTCACCCCCACAGTGGCACTTTGATAATGATTGTTTCCTGGTGGATCACCCCCCCCCCACAGTTTTTTTTTGCCAATGGCTGTTCCCTGGTGGTTCTTCTTTACAGTAAAATTTTGCCAATGATTGTTCCATGGTGGCTCACAACCACAGTGGCACTTTGCCAATGACTGTTCCCTGGTGGTTCACACTCACAGTAGAATTTTGCCAATGACTGTTCCCTGATGGCTCAACCCCACAGTGGCACTTTGCCAATGACTGTTACCTGGTAGTTCACCCTCAGAGTAAGATTTTGCCAATAACTGTTCTCTGGTGGCTGACCCGCACAGTAGCACCTTGCCAATGACTGTTCCCTGGTGGCTCAACCCCACAGTGGCACTTTGCCAATAACTTTCCTGGTGGCTCACCCTCACAGTAACATTTTGCCCATGACTGTTCCCTGGAGGCTTTCCCCCACAGTGGCACTTTGCCAATGACTGTTCCCTGGGGGTTTACCCTCACAGTAGCATTTTGCCAATGGATTATCTATGGTAGTTCAACCCCACTGTGGTAGTTTGCCAAGGGCTCTTCCCTGGAGGCTTACCCCCACATTGGCACCTTGCCAATGACTGTTCCCTGGTGGCTCAATCCCACAGTGGCACTTTGCGATTAACTGTTTCCTTGGGGCTTACCCCAACAATGGCACTCAGAGCATTTATCTAAAGCTGGTCTCGGCTGTAGATTAACACCAGACCGGCATCAAGCTGGAAGGATAATGGATTCCTCCAAGACATTTAGAAGACCGATGGTAATTTTCCAGCAGACCAAGAGCACCACCTCAAAATTCCTATAATAAAGAACAGTGATTAACAACTGAGGGAGTAAACACCTGATACTCAAGGAAATGATAATCACTAAATATATTTGTTTAGATATATTTCAACATCAATACGTTTTTTATTTAATTTC
>NC_090752.1:62859664-62864664 GCF_036898095.1 Palaemon carinicauda | reverse complement strand
ATATATATATATATATATATATATATATATATATATATATATATATATATTTAATGTATAGGAATATATATTTGCGTAAGGTTTTAAAGCTAAAACTAAAAAACGAACAAACCTCATAAACTGATAATGAAAAAAAAAAGCTTTATTGCAATAAAATATCCTTAAACCTCAACACCAAAATCTTAGAATTTGGGGGAAAAGGAAAAATAAATGAAAGAAAAATATTCCATAAAAAACCTTCGAATGAATCTACTAAATCAAGAGCATCTCTGATTTCACAACGTTTCTCTTCAACTCACTAAGTCAACTCAAGTCATCTACTTCAGCCTAAGAAACTCCTGATGAGATGATATTGCGGAAGCAAATCATCTTTCTCTTAACTATTCAAGTTCCTCCCTGAATCTATTCAGCCTCGCAAACAATCGTTAGAGGAAGCCAAAGACGATGAGGGAAAATTGGTGCTAATTAAAATTACGAAAGTAAAACAAAGCGACCGGAGGGTTTAAATGAAGAGCAAATACTCCTAAGTAACACTGTGTAAAAAAAACGTGATTTTAATCGCAAATTCTCCCTAAAATATACTGTTTTCAGTCGTATTTCAGTAAAACACAGGCGACCGTAATTTTACCATACTTTCTCATTATATTTTACGGGTTGGTGACCGTAATATCACTCCTTTACGTCAATATATCCTAGATTGGGTGGAGAGAAGGCTTTCGGGCTACTCATGTGTATATATGATCAGTCTGTAGGGCATTGTTCTGATTGCTAAGACAATGTCAACTCTCCTATGCCTCTGCCATTCATGAGTGGCCTTTAAACTCGTGATGTTTTACATTATCCGTGAAATTGATGAACTGTTATAATACAAGATTTCATATTTCCTCTTTTCATATCAATAATTATTTCATTCTGATGATATTTATTGTTTCAGTAAACTCTATTTAGTCTCTTTAATTCTATGCAATCTTATCATGAAGGAAAATGTCTGATTTATTTTCGATATATACAGGTATCCGCGTTGTTGATTTTATTATTCAAAATATTGAAATTGAAAGAATGTCAAACATAATGCTTGGCAGTCAACTGTTCTTAGTTGTGTTTGCCAGCATTTCATTGAATTGAAAATAGATTTTCACTGATTAGAATTTTAATTGATCTATTTCCTGATTTTCTATTTCTCTTTAGCAGTGCAAACGAAACTCGGCAGAGTCCATTATCATTATTATTATTATTATTATTATTATTATTATTATTATTATTATTATTATTATTATTATTATTACTATTCCTAGCCAAGCTACAACCATAGTTGGAAAAGCAAGATGCCATAAGCCCAAAGGCTCCAACAGGGAAAAATAGCCCTGTGAGGAAAGGAAAAATCAGGCAAAGAGAAACAATGAGAGGAAAAATGCCCCCCTTGATTTTTTTCTACCTCTCAAATTTTGGGGGGTGGGGTTAAGTGCCATGGTAGAAAGATAAATTCTCAATGCCAACATGTATCTAAAAAAAAAAAAAATCTTATAAAACATTTCTGTTGCATGTTGCCAATCTATACAGAGTGGCATGAAATATTCCTGTTTTATGTGTAGAAACACAGACCCATGTGTACTTCCGTACATTCAAAGAAAATAAAAAAACAATAATAGTTTTTAGACAATAAATTTTTTTAGCTTTTATGCTTAGGTTAATTACTAGCCCTCATCATTCTGCCGATCAGCAAATGACCAAAAGGTAGAGCATGGCAAAAATGCCATGATAGATAAATAGATGTAAACCCTTCAAGTCCACTTTAGAAGTTTTGTCTTTTCACTAAAAGATAATAGACAAACTGGACCAGATTTATCTATTTCATAAAACGTAACTGTAGCAACAAAACTGGCATAGGTTTGTGGTGGCCGATGTGGTAACGCCCTTGACTTTTGAATGCCAGACTGGGGTTCGAGTCCCGCTCAAACCATCCTTGTGAGCTAAGGATAGGGGGTGTTGGGGGAGCCTATAGGTCTATCTGCTGAGTCCTCAGCAACCCTTGCCTGGCTCTCCTTGGTCCTAGCTCAAGTGGAGAAGGGGCTTGGGCGCTGACCTTATGTATATATGGTCAGTCTCTAGGGCATTGTCCTACTTGATAGGGAAATGTCATTGTCCCTTGCCTCTGCCATTCAATAGCGGCCTTTAAACCTTTAAAGAGGGTGAATGTCAGACTGGGGCTCGAGTCCCGCAGAAACTTGTTAGTTCCTGTGGTCGTTGCAACCGTACCATCACGTTGCAACCGTACCATCATTGTGAGCTAAGGATAGGGTGTTTTGGTTAGCCAATAGGTGTATCTTCCGAGTCATCAGCAGCCCTTGCCTGGTCTCTCTTGGTCCTAGCTTGGGTGGAGAAGGGGCTTGATCCTAGCTAATCATACGTATAGTCAGTCTCTAGGGTATTGTCCTGCTTGATAGGGCGATGTCACAGTCCCTTGCCTTTGCCATTCCTGACCGGCCTTTAAACCTGTAAAGATGAACTTCGCTTTAGAAACGGATACAAGATTCTCGAAGACAGGAGAGAGAGAGATAATGACAATGTTTAATAGTCGAATATTATTATTATTATTATTGTTGTTGTTGTTGTTGTTGTTGTTATTATTATTATTACTTGCTAAGCTACAACCCCAAGTGTTCCAATAGTGACAGTGACATTCGAATGAATAATTCATATATAAACAATAAAAACTTTAAAAAAACAAGAGGAAGAAAAATAAGATAGAACAGTGTACCCGAGTGTACCCTCAAGCAGGAGAACTCTAACCCAAGACAGTGAAAGACCATGGTACAGAGGCTTTGGCACCACCCAAGACCGTAATGCCGTAAGACGAAAGACTTAAGAAAATATTTTGCAATACTGTCTTTGCAAATCATTGCTTCGCTTCATTTGCTAATGAAGGAAACGCGTAAAAGAAGGAATATGATTGCTAAATGAATAACAATTTGAAATATAAATGAAAGGTTGATGGTAGACTAATAATGAATACGAATATATATTAAAAAACAGTATTTCAAATTCAGTTACTGATGGAGGAAACATTTAAAGGATTATTACTGAATAAATAACAATGCATTAGGAAATATAATGAAAATTTGACAAGAGTAATAATAAATATGAATACATTCTCTCTCTCTCTCTCTCTCTCTCTCTCTCTCTCTCTCTCTCTCTCTCTCTCTCTCTCTCTATATATATATATATATATATATATATATATATATATAAATATGTATATATATATATATATATATATATATATATATATATATATATATATATATATATATATATATATATATGTCCAATTCAAGTAATCAGCCATAAGTTCGGACATTGTTATCACCGATACTTTATACTTACTTTACTTTAACGGCTGCTTTTCCGGTCCCATATAGCAGGGGAACCCCCCTCTCTACAGGACCTCCACTGCCGTTTTACCTTATTCGTTCAGAGTATTTAACGTTTCATATCGCGCATTGTTCATTTACTGTTAAATCGTCACTGTCAAAGGACTCATGAAATAAGAAAGTCTTCAGTTTCCTCTTGAAAGCCTTAATGTTTCCAATCATTCGAATGTTTCGTGGGAGCTGCTTATATAGTCTCGGGGCCGCATATTTAAAGGCTCTGGAGCCTACAGTAGACATAAAACTAGGTTCCAGTAGTTTGAAGCCATCTGTAACTATTCTCGTTTCGACACGATTTGTTGGCTGCGCAATATGTAGCAGTTCTCTTAAGTATTTTGGACGACCGGTTCTGATAACTTGGTGGGTTATTGTACATATTTTAAATTCAGTTCTCGCGTTAATCGGCAGCCAATGTAAATCGATTAGTATAGGGGTGATCCTTTCTCTAGATGAGACACCTATTATTGTCAGTCTTGCTCCTCTATTTATTATGTTTTGTAATTTATTAAGTTGCACTTTTGATAAATTGTAATAGATAGAGTTGCAATAGTCAATCCTGGTAATAACACAGTTTATCACAAGTTTCTTTACAGAATTTTCGTCCAGGTACTTTTTTATAAACGCAATACTTCTTAGATGATAACCAGCAGTTTTTATTGCATTATCTATTTGGCCATTTAGAAACAGGTTACAGTCCAGAAATACACCTAGATCTCGAACTTTACTAGATATCGGCACCAAGTCATTATTTATGTTCATTTAGATATCACCCAAGTGTCTCACGCTGTTTCTCTTACCCACCACCATGAATTCAGTTTTGTTCTCATTTAATTTTAGTTGTTTAAATGTCATCCATTCTCTAACACTATCAAGGATTCGGTTTAGAGTTTCAGTAGTGTCATGTAAATCATTTATGGAGAAGTAAAATTGGTTCATATTTGAGTGTATGAAAATCCATGCCAATGAATGCATGTTAAGGTCAAGTTTCAATGTCAAGGTCGAGCAAAAGGTCGATAAATGAACTACCGCGGCGGAGGTCTGCGCTCTACTGAGTGCCCCTCTTGTTTATTATTTAAATAGCTTCATTTATTTTCTTTCGTTTCTCACAATCCATCGATCTAGTTTCATAAATTCCACTGCTTAAACTTTTATCACGCTTAGCATCAAAGTTTGTATTCCCTTAGAGATACTAGCGATAATTTGGCGGTTTTTATTCATTGCAATGTAATCTATACAAAGCTTTAGTCTCAGAAACTTTAATTAGTTATAAGAAAACTTTTATACAACGTAGACTAGCTATACTCATTTTTTTTTTAATGAGGCGCATTTGCACTCACTCGCAGTGGTGCCCTTTTAGCTCGGAAAAGTTTCCTGCTATCTGATTGGTTAGAATTATCTTGTCCAACCAATCAGCGAGCAGGAAACGTTTTCTAGCTAAAAGGACACCCCTGTGAGTCTGTGCAAATCTCCCTCGCTTAAAAGACTTGACTATAGAACGCGTTAAGCACCAAAATTATCTAGATGAGAGGATTCTACAATCAGCCTCGGTTGATTTGGCTGTGTCTGAGGACT
>NC_090752.1:62844664-62854664 GCF_036898095.1 Palaemon carinicauda | reverse complement strand
ACACACGCTATTCCCAGACAATTTTACTCCTTTTAGCGAATGAAGTGGCCGCTTTCAAACGGCTTTAAATTGAATTAAATAAGGAGTTTTGTCTGGACATGGCAAAACGTTCTGTTTTAGCTGGAAACTGTTCCTTAACCTACGCCAAACAAGGATGTTAACGGCGATATCATCACCGTCACAACTGTTCCTGCTAGTAGTATGGGGTGAAGAAATTCTTTATAAGTCAGTGACAGGTGGTCCATCTCGGTCAATTTCATCAACTGCTTGGCTACCAGTTTGTTGTATGGGAGAGGTAGTGATGGCATTGTAGTCGACCACGTGAAGTTCGCGAAGTAGGCTCGTTCTCTGATGATGGTCTTGATCCTGGTCACCATGGAATTAGGGGATGTCCCGATACAACCATCTGCTGCAACGAAGATTTTGGAGTAGGACGTGGATCCGTCCGGGCATGATACATTGAAGCCGTCCTTGTCGTATCGTATCCACGAGCCGTTGTTCAGTCTGCAATTGAACTCATTATTGTCAAAGGGATAAAGCTTATCCAGACAATTTTCACTTGTATGGGAGAGAGCACCATCTAGCACTATACCTAACTCGCATGAATCCATTAAGTTTTTATGGAATTCAAATGAGTCAGCTGTACATATTTTTCTATCCATTGCGTCTGAACAGTGAGTTAATTGATTTAAGTCTTTAATGACCGTATATGTTTCCTTGTCTGGGGAAATCAATACGTGTCCTGTCAAACTGGATATTACTGGATTTGAGTGATTCGTCATGAAAGTCGGAAATGGTGATATCCTGTAAGATTGCCAGGCATCAGAAAAATCAAAGGGAATTGTAATCATAATCTTGTTATTTTCAACGCTTACTGTAATTAGGCTGTAATAAAATTCTAACCTACCTGCGTCTAACAAAGGAACATAGCCTAGTTTCTCCCGTCCGTTCTCCAGAACTAACTTTAAGTATTTTATAGGCAACAAATGGGGCGACAGTACACCTTTAGTTGCTAACGTGATAGCTTCTACATAATCTTTTGATTTCTCAATGAAATGTGCAATTCTGTTATGTATGTGATCTATTTTTGAATCATAATACGTTAACGTCGCCAACAAATCCTGTACTTCCATAATCTGACTGATATTACTTGAATGTTCATTTACTAAATCCATAATTTGATTGATTGAAGCTAACTGATTCCTTAGTTCTGTCATAATCAATTCATCTTCATGAGTCAAGAACTCAATTTTCTTGTTTTGATTACTAATCTTAAGACGATTGGAAATTCCTAAACCTAAACTTGCAATAGACCCAAAGATGTTTAATGCAGCAAAAACAAACGGGTTACGTCTTTCTTTATGTTCGTGTCCTACAGTCCACATCAAAAGGTCACGAGCCAAATATTCTGTCTCGTAAGTCTTATTTTGCAAGTCATCAGATAGCATCTCTGCAACTTTTAGTGTCGATCAAAGAGACCTCTCTGTAGTCAAATGAAAATGTCTTCTATGCAACTCATCTAATGAGACAGCAAACCTTGAAATGGCGCTTTTTAAGCTAGTGACATCATTCTCTGGAAGAAAAATTGCTTGCATATGCACTTCTACAACTACGTTGCTTGATGTAATAAAAACGTCTTCTTGTCTTTCAACTATAGTGCCATATTTAAAATCTATACTTTTAGTTTTAGAGCTCATCCCACACGAGAAAAATGTCTGAGTGAACAATATCACTCCCAACAACAAAAAATTCGTCTTGGAAACCTGTAACGAGAAAAATATATGTAATTACTCCTGTATTAAGAAGAAAACTTCTAACATACAAATAAAAATCTTTCCCTCACTTCTTTCCCTCTCTTCTTTTTTTTTTTTTTTTTTTTTTAATTTCTTATGTGAGCCAATGGTACTATTCTCTCATCCGTGGGTTGGGATACATTTTGAACTCTAAACCTATTGGCCGTTAATGTTTCCAAAATGTTAAATGGGCCTTCAAACTTAGGTGTTAGTTTATAATTGAGTCCTTTACGTACATTTACCTGTATGTATACATTATCACCCACGGTATATGTTTTAGTTGGCTTCGCTATTCTATCATGATTCCTTTTCATTATGATTTGTGATTCTTCTAAATTCTTTCGAAGGATATGATATCGACTTTTGCTTGCATTTATACATTCTTTTAAAGGATTTGATAGATTAGTTGTAGGCGTTAATACATGGAAAGGCGTTCTAACTGGGGTACCATACAATGCTTCATGCGGTGACATTTTAATTGATATATGATATGAATGATTCAGAGTACTCAGTACCGCAGGTATTGCAATATCCCAGTTGGGGTCTGATCCCCCTAGTGTTACTCTTAATATATTTAAAACCTTCCTATTCGCTCTTTCCACTAGCCCATTCGACTCTGGGTGATATATCATGGTATTTATTTTCTTTATGCTAAGGAATTCACACAATGAGGTAAGAAAGTGATTATTAAATTCTCCACCCGAGTCTGAGATTATCATGTGTGGAATTCTATGTTTACAAATGTAACACTCGTAAAACTTCCTAGCGCATTCAATCGCAGTTTTAGTTTTAAGCGCTATTAGTTCTGTATATCGAGTTAAAGCATCTACAATTACTAAGAGGTGCTTATTTCCTCTGTCTGACTCGTAAAATCCTGTTAACAAATCTAAATGTATTCTTTCAAAGGGTTGATTGGGCACGGGATAAGCCCCTAGGCTGACAGGTGTTTTCGTATGCCCTTTGTTTTCCTGACATGTGCGACAATTAGCTCTGTGTTTTTTTATATCTGTAAGCATTGTATGCCAATAAAACAATGATTTGGCTTTCTGTGACATTAATGAGAACCCCGGGTGTCCATGTAATGGATTTGCATACAACCAATTCAGGACAGTGGAAATAAGTGAGATTGGTACCACTACCTGGTCGTTAGTTACATGTGGTGTATTGCGGGTTTTCCTTGTCACGGTCCTACACAGAATATTATCTTTGATTATATAATTCTGCTGCTTATACTTTATATATCCCTTTTCCTTATGATTGCCTTTCAAAGCATTTATAATTGTTTCTATTTTCTGATCTTTTCTTTGCTCAGTCTGTAATAATTCAGCACTCCAGCCTAAATCTTCTTGTTCAGATATCGTTTTAACAATAGGCATGGATGTTGATATATCTATTAATTCAGCTAAAGGCTCCGTACAAGATGACACGGGGTTGCGTGATAACGCATCCGCAATGATATTTGCTTTCCCAGGTAAATACCCGATTCTCGCGCCAAAGTCTTGAATGATCAAATGCCACCGAGTTCGTTTAGGGCTGTGGTTGAAGCCTTTAAAGAACTCGGTTAGTGGTTTATGGTCAGTAAGAACCTTAACGGGATAACCGTATATTATGAACTTAAAATGCACTAGTGAATTAACAATAGCTAGCCCTTCTTTGTCTATTACTGCATACTTACTTTTGGAAGTTCAGAGTTTTCGAGAATAAAAAGCTATCGGGAAAAATTGTTTATCATATTGCTGAAGCAATACCCCTCCTACTCCTAAGTCTGAGGCGTCTGTTGCAATGAAGAATTCCTTACCGAAGTCAGGAAATTTTAAGATAGGAGAACTACACAGTTCATCTTTCAAGGTATTAAACGCCTGTTGATGATGCTCTGACCATATGAAATCTACGCCCTTCTTCGTAAGATCAGTTAAAGGAGCGGCTATTATCGAAATAGTTGCGTATAAAACGCCTGTAATATCCACTACAACCCAGAAATTGCTGTATTCCCTTGACATTAGTAGGTATGGGAAAATTACGTATAGCCGACACCTTATCATGGACTACTTTAAGACCTTGGCTTGACACCATGAAACCCAAATATATTAATTCTGTTTTGAAAAATTCACACTTACTAATCTTTACCCTTAAGTTATGTTGTCTTAATCTCTGTAGTACTAGTTCTAACTTACGTAGATGTTCTTCTAAGGTGTTGGAAAAGATTACAAGATCGTCCATATAGGCATGCAATATATCCCCTAACAAGTCTCCAAACACTATGTTAATCATTCTTGTAAATGTTATGGGATCACAACGTAAACCAAAAGGCATCCGTAAAAATTCATAATGTCCCCTGGCTGTGCTGAAGGCTGTGTATGGGATACTATCTTCTTCTAATGATATCTGGTGAAAGCCTTTAAGTAAGTCCAAACTGGTAAAATATTTATTCTGACCTAACAAAGACAAAATATCGTAAGTACATGGCACTGGGAATCGATCAGGGATCGTCTCCTCGTTTAGACGACGGAAGTCTACGCAGATACGCCATGTTCGATCTTTTTTCGGTACAACTATTAATGGAAAATTATAAGGGCTGTTTGATTTCCTAATGACTCCTTCTTCTAGCATTTTACCTACTTCATCATTTATTTCATTCTGGAATTTCATAGGGAGTCTGTACGAGGGTACATAGATAATTTTCTGCTTGTCCTTTAACCTTATTTGATGCTCGATCACATCTGTTTTTCCTAAGGATCCATCCGTAGTGGATAAAACATCATGATATTTAGTTGAAAGTCCAAAAATTTTCTGCTGAATTTCTTCGTCTTGAATGTCTTTATTGATTTTATTTTTAATAGATTGCAAAAGGGATTCATCCGCAACTGATTGAGCAACTGATTTCAGCAACGGTAAGAATACGATGTTTATAAACTTCTACATCCAAGATATGTTAATTTTTGTGAATTACTAAAGTGTTATTTAAATGATTACAGACTTCAATATTACATTGTTGATGTGAGCCTACTGTATAAATAGCTTGTGTGACAGACAATCCGTTAGTTTTCAAAGTGTCGGAAAGGATTAATATTTCAGATCCCGGTAATGTTTTCTTTATTTGCACTATTAAATTCGAAGGTACGTTTGGTTCGATAGATTGCGTGCAAGATGATATTACGGGTGAACGAGAATTCTGCTGGGTCGCGTATATTATTTCTTTATTAGTGAGACAAGTTATTGGTTCTTCAACGTACGTTACGGTTACATTTGTCGTCTCCTTTTTATCCAAAACTGATTTTAAGGTATTAGAAGACTTATAGAATTTTCCTTTGATATACACGCCGTGCTTGGCAGGGGCTAAGACAATGTTTTGATTTCCCATAGATGGGTATCCTATAATTATAGCTGGATACATATCAATGTTTTGTACAACAACAAATGTATCGGCAAACGTGCGTTTACCGACTTTGAATTGAACATGAGTTATGCCTATGACATTTAATTCATTATTTCCTATATCCGAGAGTCTCACTCCGGATTTTTCTATCGGAAAGTTCGAAAACAACAAATGATGTGTCCTCAAATCCATGATATTACGTGGACTACCAGAGTCAAAAAATAACGTAAAGGATTTGTGTTCTAAATTTACAGCATAGAATGTTGGTCGTAACTCATTTTGGCTTATTATTGTATGAATTTGTTGCAAATCTACGGGAGCATGCACTGTTTTACTTAATTCGGCCGTGTGTTTCATAGGAAAATCTATTGCCTTACAATGATCTGATAAAACATTAAATTGATTACTCAATACTATTGATGTTGACATGAATGACCTTGACCCAACATCACTCTCCTCCCCACTGGAGTTAATTATGTGGTATTTGCTTTGCTCTGCACATTCTGAAAATTAGTCTGACCTTGCGAGGTCTGGTTTGACGACCCAGGCTCAGCATTATTTGAAGAAGTGTTTGATTGTTTCGGATTCTGAACTACATTGACGTTTGGCTGTTTCTTCTTGTTGTTAAAATGAGGATTTTTCTTTTTATTTCCATATGGAACTGACTGTGGAATTGACTGTGTATTTCTAGGATTCTGTTGTGTCTTACGCGAGTAGCACTGACTATATGAATGAGTCGAACTATTATGTATCGAACAGAATTTTGTTCTGCAGTCCGCGATCAAGTGACCTTGACGTTTGCAATTATAACACGTCATTCCCGCAACTTGACTATTATTAACTACATTTACTTGTTGGTGCTTTGTTTCATTCTTTGCAAAAACTTGAGTTAACACGGGATCAAGGTCAGGACACTTTGACATGTGTTTCTTTATCTGTTTATATACATCCAATTCCGTACTTGCAGGCGTTAACTTTTTATCAAAACACCGCACTAAAGCTTCAGGCAACATAAGTGTCATGCAAGTTAAATACATTAATCGTAAAAAATCTTTCACGGAGATGTTATCTCTAGTAACCCAAGTGGAATTACCTAAAATATCTTGATATTCATTAAGCCTATCAGCTATGAGAGCTGCTCTCTCAATAACATTAAGCCGATTCCTAGTGGCTTGATTAAGTGTATTTCTTAACGTTAATACTACATCCAAGGCTTCTTCACCCCCATAGACCGCGCGTAACCTAACTTTGAAATCATCCCAGGTAACTGCTTCTTGAAATGAAAAACCCCTTAAATACGCACTCGCATCCCCCTTGGAAAAATCTATAAAACTTTTAGCTTCTTGTAATTGTACAAAAGTGTCTACGATTTGTTTGGCATTTAAATGGTCATCGACGGATGAAATCCATGACTCCACATTTTGAGGCAAGAACCCATTAACCCGACCCTGAAAAGGAAGGATTGCAGACCTGGCATATACAAGCGTCACAACCGGGAGAGGATTAATCTGTCCTACGCCACTAGGTCCAGGGATGGGGCTCACAGGGGGGCGTCATGACTACTGTATTTCTTTTTCTATCGCTTTGACCCCTTGCAATTCTATCAAAATATCTATATGAATACAGACGTCCACTGCGTAAATGCATAAGCACTGAATGATAAAGATTATAACAAAATTCCCCAAAACAATGCTACTAATCCCAAGAAATTTCCCGAGAATTTCTGAAAGAAAACAGAACACAAAGATATTTCCCGAGAATTTCTGAAAGAAAACGGAACACAAAGATATTTTCCGAGAATTTCTGAAAGAAAACGAAATTAGCACAAAGAGAGAAAAAATTCTAGATGAGAATTTGGAGTTGAACACAGTTTCCTTTAATGAAAGGAAAATAAAAGATTAGCAAACCACTCACCCCGGTAATAATCGACTAACGACTCGTGATAACTACACTTCACTGCCCAAACTGAAATGAATAAGAAAATTGTACTTAGCTTTATATGGTTCTGTGTGATGTCATCATATCCTCTCTCTCTTTTGATGTTTGGGTGAATGTTTCGGTCCAATTTCCTCTCTCTCTCTTGATGTTTGGGTGAATGTTTCGGTCCAATTTCCGTTGAATGTAGTGCTTCCTGGATATGTTTTGTAAGCGTTGAACGTCAGTCCTTGGGTTTCCTAGGATGTTGATTGAAGATCCAGTTCATCAGTTTGTATGTATAACATTCATTAAATGTTTTATTCTTCGATGGACTATGATACTTAGTCAAAATTGTAGATTCATTACTGTTGATTTCTTGAAAATCTTTCTCTGGTTTTTACAGCTTTATTGTTGATTTCTTGAAGATCTTCCTCTAATTCTTAGAGTCTTATTGTTGATTTCTTGAAGATCTTTCTCTGATTCTTAGAGTTTTATCGCTGCCACCATTTATTAATGTGCTACTGTTATTAACACACATTGAGTATGTGTTGTTTGAGATGTTGAGTCTTGAAATAAAGTCAAGCATGTTAACTTTAAAATGGTTTATTCTCTAAAAACAACAGTGTTAACATCTCCATCACAGGAGTATAGCTGGTTTAGTCGGATGACCAATTCAGGTGAAGTATAGATAAGAACTGCCTAAAATATCGATATCACAGATATCGTATATTTAGTTATCTCAGCATTTAAACACAATATGTAAACTTTACATTAGTCTAGGAAGACACCTGCATCCGGTGGCGACACAATCTTTCACACGGTATGCATTTGTGTTTATGCTTCATAAAAATGTTACATTGCTGAGAGATGCAAAATGCATCCTGTTATGATTTTGTCTGACTACAGCAAATCTCACGCTAGCTTCTTCCACAATGACATATTACGTCATGTGTTTTAAACATGTAATAACTAACTATTACATATATATATATATATATATATATATATATATATATATATATATATATATATGTATATATATATATATATAAATTATATAAAGGATTTAAAAGGCGCTCATGAATGGCAGAGGCAAGGGACAGTGACAATGGGCTAGAAACTGACCATATATATACATGATCAGCGCCCAAGCTCCCTCTCCACCCAAGCTAGGACCATGGAGGGTCAGGCAATGGCTGCTGATGACTCGGCAGGTAGACCCATAGGTGTCCCCCAAACCCGGCATATTTAGCTCACAAGGATGGTGAAGTAACTGATACTATAAGACACTATCAAGCTTGAGCGGGATACGATCTCTCGTCAGGCAAATCGCCAGGCAGGGACGTTTCCAATAGGCCACCACAACTAGGTAAATTATATCAATGATTTAGTGTTTTCATCTAACCCATTTATCCACTTGTGATGATCCCCAAAAGAAATGTCTTTTGTGTCTTTCAAGTTGGAAGGAGGTTATGTTTTCGCCCCTGTTTGTGTGTGTGTTTGTGAACAGCTTCCTGGCCAGAATTTTAGTCGTAGAGTAATGAAACTTCCATGTTCTGTAAAAAGATCAAAATTATTCAATTTTAAAAGGTCAAGACCAAAGGTAGCATTAAATCTTCAGCCAAAGTTTTCTTATTAAGATTTGATCATTTCTTTGACCATTGCCACTTCGTACGTAGGGTTTTGGTGGCCGATGTGGTAACGTCCCTGACTGATGAACGCCAGATTGGGGTTCGAGTCCCGCTCAGACTCTTTAGTTTCTTTGGTCGCTGCAACCACAACATCCTTGTGAGCTAAGGATGGGGAGTTTGGGGAAGCCTATACGTCTACCTGCTGAGTCATCAGTAGCCATTGCCTGCCCCACCTTGGTCCTAGCTTGGGTGGAGAGGGGCTTGAGCGCTGATCATATATATATATATATATATATATATATATATATATATATATATATATATATATGTATATATATACATATAAAATGGTCAGTCTCCAGAGCATTGTTCTGCTCGATAGGCTGATATCACTGTCCATTGCCTCTGCCATCCATGGGCGGCCTTTAAACCTTAAACTATACATGAAATGTTGATTTCGTTTCTGGGAACGGGAAAAAAGCTCTTCTAAGTTTCATTAGTTGCGAAGTTAAGAGAATTATATATATATATATATATATATATATATATATATATATATATATATATATATATATATTTACCTTTGATAGTATTATATAATCGAATTACTGTCATTCTCGAGTGAATGAATATTGAGTGGTATTTAATCTTATCGCGTATTTTATTTACAGAATTTCATATCAAATAACGCATATAATATATATATATATATATATATATATATATATATATATATATATAATGTATATATGTAATGTATATATATAATGTATATATATATATATTATATATATATATATATATATATATATATATATATATGTAGAGAGAGAGAGAGAGAGAGAGAATTAAAACATATCTTCGGGACAGATTGATGACTAAAAATTTAAGGACTTTCTGGGTAAACCAATTGTTTTTATTATTATTATTATTATTATTATTATTATTAGCTAAGCTACAACCATAGTTGGAAAAGCAAGATGCTATAAGCCCAAAGGCTCCAACAGGGGAGAAATAGCTCTGTGAAGAAAGGAAATAAGGAAATAAATAAACTATCTGAGAAATGATGAATAATTAAAATACAATAGTTTAAAAATAGAAACAGTAAAACAGATATTTCATAAGTAAACTATAAAAAGACTTATGACATCCTGTTCAACATAAAAACATTTGCTGCAAGTTTGAACTTTTGAAGTTCTACTGATTCAATAACCCGATTAGGAAGATCATTCCAAAACTTGGTCATAGCTGGAATAAAACTTCTTGGATACTGTGTAGTATTG
>NC_090752.1:62826928-62839428 GCF_036898095.1 Palaemon carinicauda | reverse complement strand
TGGGAACTCGACACTTGCTTGCAGTGTGCCCAAAAGTTTTGCTCTTGACAGCAACAAATGAGTGTTCTGCGGGACAGTAAAACAGGGGGAAAAGAAAACATTGAAGGCGCATCTTTCGCAAATATCTGAGTTTCTCTCTCTCTCTCTCTCTCTCTCTCTCTCTCTCTCTCTCTCTCTCTCTCTCTCTCTCTCTCTCTCTCTCTCTCTCTCTCTCTCCTGATAACACTCAACACATTTATATAAATATCTATCTATCTATCTATATGTAAATATATATATGCATATATATACATATATACATCCACATACATATCTATATCTATCTATCTATATATATATATATGCATGTATATAAATATATATACATACATATATATAAATATATATATGGGGTATATATATACATACATATATATATATATATATATATATATATATATATATATATATATATATATATATCATATTATGCATCAGGATCTTTGGGCCTTACTAAAGCCTTGGAGCATAAGCTGGTAGCAACTCAAAGATCTATGGAAAGAATAATGATGGGAATAACACTAAGCGAAAGAAAAAGAGCAACATGGACACGAGAGTGAGCTAAAGTTCCAGGGCAGGACATATATTGAGAATGACAGACAATAGATGGACATTAAAAATAACAGAGTGAGTCCGTAGAGATTGTAAAAGAAGCAGGGGAAGGAAGAGAAGACGATGGATTGGCGAACTAAGAAAATATGCGGGCGTGGGCTAGCATAGAAAGGCCACAAACAGACGCAAGTGGAAGGACATATCTGAGGCCTTTGTTCTGCAGTGGACTAGTAATGATGATGATGATGATGATGACAACATATGGGGTACTGTAAATACAGCAGTTTCTTGTCCACTGCAGAACAAAGGCCTCAGACATTTCCTTATTCATGATTGGGGTTTGTCCAGTTCTCATACCCATGCTGGCTACTGCGGATTGTTGATGGTGGGAGACTTTAGACTGATCGCTCACAGCTAACCAACTTAGTATGCATGGCCATTACTAGTACAGCTTTCCCGATTATGGCAATCACAAACCCTTTCAATACCAATTAGCAATTTACGAATCGTTCCTGAAATATGCAATAAATAAATAAATAAATAAATTATGTCATATGACATTAGTGTAAACGTGTCTGACTCGTTGTCGTCTGCTATCATTCCCACCGTTATCCCTACATTAAAGGGTCGGTTGCATTAGGCAAGATTAATAATTTGGCGAAGGTTTTACGATCGCATGCCCCTACAGTCACCAACAAGTTATTGGCTTCGGACCTAGCCTTTGACTTAATAACCAAACTGCAAGGTAGAAACTTCCCCAATTATTGACAGTAGGTCTAGTCTCCTGCTAGAAAGAAAGACTGCGAGGCAGCAGCTGTCCTTTCAGTCGCTTTCTACGCCACGCAGGACGAAAGGTGGTAGTATTCTTACAGCCCTATCATGAACGACTCTTAACCTTTTAATTTGTGAAAGTATTTCCAGTGTATTGGAATCATTACTACTTGGACAAAAAACAAAATTAATGTTGAAAGGGAAAGGTAAGAAAATTGCGTATGGTGGACTTGTTATCCTTTTTAACTGTCGATGTTATAACATTAAAAGTTAGCATTCCTTGTATACTTCATCGTCATCATCATCATCATCATCTCCTCCTCCCACGCCTATTGACGCTTAGGGTATCGGTTAGATTTCGCCAGTCGTCTCTATCTTCAGCTTTTAAATCAATACTTCTCCAATCATCTACCACTTCACTCTCCATAGTCCTCAGCCAAGCAGGCCTGCCTGGGCCTTCCAACTCTTCCAGTGCCTTGCGGAGCCTGGTTAAAAGTTTCAACTTTTTTACTTCAACATACAATAAGATTAACTAGATATATACTCGTATTGCATTTGTATTCATAAAGACTATCTACATGCCTCTATAGAATACACATTCATATTTCGTTTTTACATATGTAAATGAACACAAACACTCAACCACCCATCACTCTCAAATTCCCTTTGCGAAATAACCAGGGTTTCAAAGTTTAGTTTGAGGTATTTTCATTGGTTTCAAGGTAATTTTACGGTAATTTTGGTTTTACAATCTCCAAATTTAAGGAAATTGGAAAAAGATTTAAGGTAATCTAAGGTAAAAAGCAGCAGCATTTAAGGTAATGACCACATGGCAAATGCTCGAGTTTAAACCCTGGAATAACCATTGCTCAAATGGAATGTAACATCATGCCATTTGAGCAATGGTGCTCTTTGCCTCTGTCACGGGGAAGGAATATCTCGTCCGCTCTTCACAATTTCAACAGTTGTTTTTCTCTTTGTTTATTTTTGTTATTATAATTTCTAAATCACATACGTATCGCAATTTCCTTGATGTTTAGATGTTTACACTAAGGTCATATAACATTATTTATTTATTTATTTATTCATTTATTTACTTATTTACTTATTCGTAAATGGCTAATTGGTGGTGAAAGGGTTTGTGATTGCCATAATCAGGAAAGCTGTACTAGTCAGGGCCATCCATACTAGGTTGGTTGGCTTTGAGCGATCAGTCTAAAGTCTCCCAACATCAACAATTTGCAGTAGCCAGCGTGTCTATGAGAACTGGACAAACCCCAGTCACGAATAAGGAAATGTCTGAGGCCCTTATCCTGCAGTGGACTAGAAACAGCTGTATTTACAGTAACCTATTATGTAAATCATCATCATCAGCATTACAAGTCCACTGCAGAACAAAGTCCTCAGTCATGTCCTTCCACTTGCGTTTTCTTATGGCCTTTCTGTGCTAGTCCAAGCCCGCAAATTTTCTTAGTTCGTTAATCCATCGTTCTCTTCATTCCCTTGCTTATTTTACAATCTCTAAGGACCCATTCTGTTATTCTTAATGTCCAGCCCATGAACTTTAGCTCACTCTCGTATCCATGTTGCTCTTTTTCTTTCGCTTAGTGTTATTCTCTTCATTATTCTTTCCATAGACTCTTTGAGTTGCTACCAGCTTATGCTCCAAGGCTTTAGTAAGGCTCAAAGTTTCTGATGCACAATGTGTGTGTATATATGCATATATATGTATGTATGTATGTATGTATGTATGTATATGTGCATGTATATGTATATATACATACATATATATATATATATATATATATATATATATATATATATATATGTATGTATATATTATATATATGAATATATGTGTTTATATATATATATATAATATATACATATATTTATATATGTACTTATATGTTTGTATTATATATATGTATATAACTGATTTTGAGCGAAGCGAAAAATCTATTTTTGGGTGAGATAGCCGTGACGTCCTGATAGAAGGTTCCTTCAGTAGCTTCCTTGGGTATATTTGACTACAGGGATATTCCCAGAGAATTAAACTACAGAATTCTAACTTCTGGTGCGAGTACCCTAAAGGTTTCCCTCTAGGATATCGTACATCAACAGGGGACGCATGTATTAACACGCCACATAGCTATCTGCACCCCATATAGAGTTAACACTTCGATATGGAAAGGTGGAGAATAACTGGGGAGCTGTTCCAGTTACACTCGTCCGTGGCTGCTTTTGGTACTCGAAACGTAAACAAACGGGCGCCATTGCTAAATGACGTCACGTCCGTCCTCATCCTGAGGCCAGCTTCTTGCTAATCTCCATGATACAGCAGGACAGGGCGGGGCCTGAAAGGCTGGACTAGAATAGACGGGAAGGTCCATCAGGACGTCATGGCTATCTCACCCCAAAATAGATTTTTCGCTTCGCTCAAAATCCGTTTTTTGGGCTCAAGCCATGACGTCCTGATGGAAGTGTACCAGAGAATTAATGTATCGTGGAAATTTTCCCCTTTTTATGCAAGTGCCAAGGGCTTCGAATAGAGGTATGTAAAGTGTCCTCGCTAGATTTTCCGTGGGGATCCAGCTTCCTGCCTCCCTGGCAGAGAAGTCCCGGTGGACCATACCAATATCTCGAAGTGATTATTGAAGGGCTACTCACTCTGCGGAGAGTTCGTGCAGGACTCGGAGACAAGACAGAAGGTTAATATTCGGGTAGGAATATTATCAAGCATAGGTAAGTGATAAATAATCACTACGCTCCTTGGAGGAGAGATCAATCTGGTCTCGAAGGCAGGACGAAGGTAAGTATTCAGGTAAAAATATTACACAGCATGAGTGAGTATATAATACAAGTAAATTTATATTATTCTTCTCATTCAAAAGGAAGGGGTTAAATGAAACTATGACAATCATATATTTCATAATAAATAATAGGAGCGGAGAGAGACGCACATGTAATAAAATAGACATTTTATTTCATAGATTGCAGATTATTGTGATAACAATTGCAATAATAAGTGTAAAGTTAATTTACAATAATAAAGAATAATGTACATAGAAAACAAAAGACTTCAATCTTGAATCTGAAAGAAATTTCACTTTTAGAAACACAAGTTCCAGAGGAACGTCAGTCTTTTTCAAATAAAAACACATCAGGCGCTAGAGCATGTGGCACTCATGTGAAGTCTATGACATTTCACCTTGATAAGAACAGTCAATTAGAAACACTAAGTGTCCATGAAATCACTATGTATCACAAGAGGGTCAACACAGGCACCCGTAGTGTTAAAGTCCCAAGTAACTCGCTGTTCTATGCAGAGTTAAACGGCAGGTTTCATAACACTACCTGCGGCTACCACGAAATGTTTAACTTCATGCACTTGCTTCGCGTAGTGCTTGAAGAAAACGCGCGACGATTTCAACCCTGTGAAGCTCTTGAGGCTTTCGAAATCCATGCTCTGGAAGAAATTCAGAGAAGACGCGACTTTTCTAGGATCATGACCTGCGGGTGTACTGTCAGGATCCGCTCTGCGAATGAAGTAGGTGATTTTCGCTCTTAGTTGTTTCAGTGACAGGTCACTACCCGATGTTTCTCCTTTGAAGAGTTGTCCTCCACCGAAGTCTGAAGTTCTTCGAAGATAGACCTTAAGACTCTCCACTGGGCATAGAGAGACATCTTCCTTCAGGGGGCAGATTCTCCAAGGGCCCCATCTCTTGGTGGGTAGTTCATTCTTTGCGAGAAACGTCGGATCAGGGAAGAGGGTAAGTTCTCCTGTATCTGCGAACAGGATATGACCCTCGTCTCTTGACAATGCCACTATTTCGCCGACTCGGGCTCCCGAGGCGAGAGCAAAAAGGAAGATAACTTTTTGAGTCAGGTCTTTTAGAAGGCACGAATCGTTGTCCAGGTTAGAGGCAAAATGGAGCACCTTGTCCAGGGACCAGGAGATAGGTTTTGGCGGAGGTGCTGGGCGTAGTCTAGCGCATGCCTTTGGTAGTTTATTGAAGATATCACTGAACAGATCAATCTGGAAAGCGTACAGTAGTGGTCTAGTCAAAGCCGATTTGCAGGTGGAAATCGTATTGGCTGCTAAGCCTTGTCCATGAAGGTGAATGAAGAAGGACATGCAAAAATCAATGGTGATTTCCGTAGGATCTTTTGCTTTGACGAACGAGACCCACTTTCTCCAGGAAGATTCGTATTGCCATCGTGTGGATTCAGTCTTGTATTCCTCGAGGAAGTCTAGACTTTTCTTCGAGATTCCAAACCTTTTCTTTGCGGCTAAGGAGAGAAAATCATGAGATGAAGGTCCCTGACTTTCAGTGATGAAGCGAAGACAGTCGACTTCTGTACTTGTTGAGAGAGAACTGGGCCCGGTAGGGGGATCAGCGTGGGCTGCAACTCCAGGACCAGAGGATACCAATTGCTCCGGGGCCACTAGGGCCGCTGTCCCTTTGAAGGTTCTCAGTTTGGAGAGGACTTTCAGCAGAAGGTTGGGGGGAGGGAACAGGTATATCCTGGACCATCTGTTCCAATCCAGAGACATGGCATCCACTGCTTCTGCCTTGGGGTCCTCGTACAGAGGCACATATCGAGGAAGTTGATTGTTGTCGCTCGTTGCGAAGAGATCGATCTGAAGTTCCGGGACTTGGCGAGAGATGAAGGAGAATGATCTTGCGTCTAGAGACCATTCCGACTCTATTGGGCTTGTCCGTGATAGAGCGTCCGCCGTCACGTTGCGGAATCCTTGTAGGTGAACTACAGACAGGTGCCATTTCTTCTTTTCTGCCAGACGAAAGATCGGAAGAAGTACCTGATTTATCTGGGGCGATCTCGAGCCCTGATGATTGAGACATCTGACTACCACCGAGTTGTCCAGAGTCAGACGGATGTGGATCGAGGGAGGCGGGGAGAGTTTCTTCAGGGTGAGAAGAACCGCCATGGCCTCCAAGATGTTAATGTGAAACGTCTTGAATAGGGGAGACCATGTTCCCTGAACCTGTCGTTGGTGGGAGGGACCTCCCCAACCCTCCAGTGAAGCGTCCGTGTGGATGTTGATCGATGGAGGCGGGTGTTGAAGAGGAATGGACCTTTTCAGGGCCTTTGCTTCCGACCACGGCTTTAATAGTAAGCGAATTCTGTTTGGAAGCCGTCTCTTGAGGTCTCTTCGAGCGATGGATGCGAAACGTCTCCAGACTCCCGCGGCATCCTTTAGCTGTGCGCGAAGCACTGGGTTTGTCACAGAGGCGAACTGTAGAGAGCCGAGAACTTGTTCCTGCTGTCGTCTTGAGATCCGTTTGGATTTCAGTAGTCTTCTGACAGACCCTGCTATTTCCTTCCTTTTCTTCTGTGGGATGGAAAGGCGGTGTGACTGAAGATCCCTATGGATTCCCAACCATTGGAACTTCTGAGCTGGAGAGAGGCGAGATTTCTCGGTGTTTATCTTGAATCCCAGATGCTCTAGGAACTGGGTGACATTGTTGCAGGCTCTTACACAATCTTCGGGCGATGTCGCCCAGACTAGCCAGTCGTCTAGGTAGGCCATCGCTTGGATGCCGCGAAGGCGGAGCTGTTGGACGATGGCGTCTGCCAGCTTGGTGAAAATCCGTGGAGCCACGTTGAGCCCGAAGGGCATGGCCCTGAAGGCGTAACTTTTCCTTTGGAGTCGAAATCCTAGGTAGGAGGAAGCGTGATGATTCATTGGAACGTGCCAGTAGGCATCCGCCAGGTCTATGGAGACTGTGTAGGCCCCTTGAGGCAGAAGGGTTCTTATTTGTTGGAGAGTCAGCATCTTGAACTTGTTGTTCGCAATGAACTTGTTGAGAGGCGATAAGCCTAGAAAGACTCTGAGTTTGTCGGAGTCCTTCTTGGGAACGCAAAATAGTCTCCCTTGGAACCTGGTTGACTTTACCCTCCTGATCACCTTCTTGTTCAAGATTTCTAGGATGTATTCTTCCAGGAGGGGGGTTGACTGTTGGAAGAATTGCTGGAAGGCTGGGGGTGGTTGCGTCCAGCTCCAGCCTAGTCCCTTCTTGACGATGCTGTGTGCCCAGGGATCGAAGGTCCAATGATCCTGGAATTGGCGGAGTCTTCCTCCCACCGGAAGCACTTCATTGCTTCTGGTGTCCCGAGGGTTTGCCACCTCGGCCGCTAGCTCCCCTTCCTCCTCTGCCTCTGGAGGGGCGGCGAGACGAATCTCTGCCGGAACCTCTGTTTGAGCCCCTACCTCTGGGACGAAAGGTAGTAGCATGTTGCTCAAATGCAGGGGTAAAGACCTGTGACTGCGACACCACCGGTTGGGGGACCAACTGAAAGGTATGCTGTGGCTGTGCGGCCACTTGGGGAGTAGCGGAACCCAGAAACTGCCATATCTGTTGACGTTGCTGGGGTTTCGGTTTCTGAGACTTCCTCTTAGGTTGAGGGCCCTCGTCCTGAGAGGATTTCCTTTTTCTCAACATGCCCCACTTGTGGAGAAGGTTCCTGTTCCCCGTGGCGGCCTTGTCTGCAATCTCTTTTACCAGGGAGGAGGGAAAGAGATATTTACCCCAGATATTGGAGGAAATCAGCCTCCGGGGTTCGTGTTTTACCGTCGCGCTGGCAAACACGAATTCACGACAGGCTCTACGAGCCTTAGTGAAGCTATACAGGTCCTTAGTCACCGTTGCCAAGTGTGTTTTGGCTAGGACCATGTAAAAGTCCGGGACTCTAGTGACCCCGGCCATAAGTTCAAGCTGTACCTGGAGGGACAGCGATGCGGCAAGCCTCTCCTTCGTATCCTGTTCCCTACGAAGGAGGTGATCATTTAGCCTTGGGAGGTCCTCATTGAACTGACGACCGGCTACGTCAGGCTCTAACTTCCCCACCGTGAAAGATGACAGGACGTCTTTCCAGTGCCTATCATCAGGAAGAACGGTAAGGGAGAAGGGTCTGCACTCCTCCAGTGCAGGGCAAGGTTTCCCTTCCTCCACTGCCTTTAAGACCGCTGTGAAGGCCTTTTCGATAAAGGGGAAAGTCGCAGCATTCGGCGCAACGAAGGTTAGGTCCTTCTTACTGAGCGCCGGCATGTTGGAGTTGGTGAAACCACTACTCTTCACTGCACTGGCTAGCATAGCCTGGGCCTTCACGAGATCGAACACGATTACTTCCTTCGGTTCGGTCTCTTCCTTTGAGGCTGGTTCGGACCTGAGCCGGACGTAACATTCCGGATAAGCCTCGAAGTTCGGGAAGAATTCCACTTCTTCCAACAAGATAGAGCCAACCTTCTCACTGATGAAGATCTTACCAGTCGTGATCGGCATATGCTCGGCATATCTCCATGGGTTAGTATCCGAGCAAGAGGGGAGGTCCTTAACCGAAATCCGTTTTGGTTGTTTAAAGTTGACTAGGGTAGACCGGAATTGTTCCTGGGTCTCTCGAAGTTTTCTTTCCATGAGGGCTTCAAGCATCTTGAAGACCTCCTGAGTGCCCGATGGAAGAGGGTCCAGGGTGGCGGAAGTCGAAGGAACAGGTTCCTCGGACGGTGCAGGAGTCGCTGCGGGAGTAAGAGTGGGAGCGACCTCGGACTCCGAATCAGGATATTCCACCTGATCTTCCTCATAGTCGAGCTCCTCGCCCATTAGGTTCTTCTCCGTCTCTTCCGACACTTCCGACATACGTTCCATGTTATCGGAATCCAAGTGGCACTCATGCATGGACTGGGCCATGACGATATCAGGTTCCACCACGAGCTGGACGGTGGGGATCTGATCACTGGGGATCACAGAGTCTTTAGATGCCTTTGGAAACAGCAAGGTCCTCAAATCTTCGCTGGCTAGATACGGTCCAGTGGCGTTCTTCTGGAAGCCACGCACCCACTTGCGTAGCTTCTCTTGAGCGTTGTCCCTTGCCTCCGCTAAAGGAGGGTCGTCGAACGCCTCGGCCAAATGACTCTTGCAGACTGCACAGTGCTGCGGGTCCCAGTATTTCAGGTCGCCTCTCTTGGCGGCGCAGGGGGCGTGGGTCCAGCACGCCTTGTGCCAGTAGAAGTCCGGGCGCTTCACTCCACAGAAGTTGCTTTCACACTTCATATACTCCTCCTGTAAAAGAAAGAGATCATGAGTACATGGAAGGCATAAGAATGACTTACATTACTCTAAAATTAAGATAACTTAATCTAAATTTTTAAGCATTAAAATAATTCATAAGGTATTATAATGCCTGAGAGTAGAGAGCGGGAAAGGAAGTAGATAGACACATACTTGTGAATCCCGCCCAGTCGGTTACCGTAACCTTATCAGTAGGCAATTTCTTTTGTGGCCGAAGGTCACAAAACGGAAATCCATATGGATAAGCCGTGGTGGGTAGAAGCTAAGCCTCTAGCAGAAATTGCCCGCGAGGTTTAGCAGGGACTGAGACCACTCAGATCCCTGGGTAGAAGGGGAGTAGAAGAAAACCCCTTATTAGATATAGGTTCCGGCAATCGGCTGCGCTAAGACACACAGAGTATGCTGGAATATTGTAATGTGCAATCAGACAGCACAGCCACAATTTTAAAGGTAAGACAATACCTATATGTGGAAGTGGTTAAGCCATCTGGCTGCAGTATGTTGGCTGTCGGCATATTGTCGGCAGGTATGAGAAGGGGTGCATGTCCCTTAACGTCTCCAGGGGGTGACGACGGCACGCCGGAGGCCGGTCCTGCAGGGTGGAAGGCATCAAGACAGACACATTGAGTATCTAAATTATAATACCATTGTGGCGACCGCCGGCACAGCGGCGGGTCGCCGGCACAGCGGCGGGTCGCCGGCACAGCGGCGGGTCGCCGGCACAGCGGCGGGTCGCCGGCACAGCGGCGGGTCGCCGGCACAGCGGCGGGTCGCCGGCACAGCGGCGGGTCGCCGGCACAGCGGCGGGTCGCCGGCACAGCGGCGGGTCGCCGGCAGGAGGCGGCGGCTCCGGCAGCCGATGGCTGACGGCCTGGTGAGCTTGGATCAATTCATAAGATAGGTATGTATATGGTTGTATACCTAGACCGCCGGCAATCAATGCCGGCATGCAGGTGGCCGGCACGGAGGGTCGGCCAGCTTTTACTAGGTAAAATGGTGGGTGGGACGTCGGCTGTATGCCGACGGAAGGCAGCAGCCTCCGGCACACGGAAGGCTGACGTCTTAGATGGGGGAGGGCATCTTATGAAAGAATGTCACCAGAGGCAAAGGCGGTATCGCCGGCGGTGGAGGCGGCAAGGGACCGGCACCAGGATAGACGGAGAGAAAGGTAAGGAAGGATGGAAGGGGTAAGAGAGTGCACTCATGATAGGAGTAGATACTCCTAGCATCCGGCGGCAGGGTGCCGGCAGTCGGCCGGGTGCCTGGGGTAACCCAAGGGAGGGTTAGAGGGCACTCAAGAGGGGGAATCCCCACCGGCCGGACCGCTGCCGACAACTACCCCCATAGAACGCTATGAAGGGTATGTGTACCAGAGCAGCCAGCTCAGCAGGAGAACAAGTTAGCCCTACCACTCCACCCAAGGGAGGAGTTGTAGGACTAAGGACAGATGTGTATAGGCAAGCCTACACCAAAGGGATAGGTGGGGAGGGAGAAGATGAGGGGTCTTTCTATAGGGGAGAGACTGTACAAGAACGGCCACCAAGGAGAGGGAGAACGCTCCCTAACCTAGGTTAGGTAACCAGAATGAGATTGGTACAGGAGTACCGTCTCAAACTATAAAAGAACAGAATCAACCCTCAGAGCTTAACCTAGACAAGGAGGGTTAACTCCTAGGCTAGGTAAGCTGAAAGACACATCGCAAGTTGCAGGGAGGGAGGAGTAACCCAACCAGGTGCAACTGAGGAAGGGCAGAGCCGTTCCTTATATCTCGGTCGCGATCCTAAGGGGGATCATTCCCTTAGGGTAGACAGAGAAGCGATAAATACTCTGTTTGTAGACAAGATTCCCCTATATAGAAGGGGAAGCAGGGCCACACAAGAGGGAATGCCCGTAGGCAGGGGATTAGGGAGCATATAGGGGTTCCTACATTTAGGTTAGGGTGGAAAGATACGCAATCAATCCGGTCCCCCATATGGTCCCCGAAGGCGAAAACACTTACATGACAGTTAACAGTATGTTTAATAATGCCACAATCTTCATAACTTAACCTAGGAACACTGGTATATATCATGCATGAACACAAGCACTAGGCTATCCAGCCTAGGAGCTAAGCTAGCGATCTAGTATGGGGTCGAACGGCGACCTAGTCAGATAAGCGCTAAAACACGATATAAGTAATTCCTAGCTATGAAGACTAAATAACTAATAATATTAATTAGTTAAGTGACCGGATAAGGCTGTTCTGGCTAACTAAATAAAGCATGCAATATGAACAGCGACGCCATAAAATGGCGCGTACGGGATCGGCACAGCTCTGCCACAAAACACAAAATTTTACGAAAAGTAGAAGTTACTTTACGGCTAAAGCTTATTTAAACAATACTGGGACCTGGTACTCAACTTTCCAGAAGAAGGCGAGGCTGAAGGTAACGACATAACGGCGATGTAAGTAGATGAAAATCGCACTCAAGGGAAATCCGACCAAAGCAAGGAGCTACAGGTTGAAGGATGAGGACGGACATGACGTCATTTAGCAATGGCGCCCGTTTGTTTACATTTCGAGTACCAAAAGCAGCCACGGACGAGTGTAACGGTGGAACGGCTCCCCAGTTATTCTCCACCTTTCCATATCGAAGTGTTAACTCTATATGGGGCGCAGATAGCTATGTGGCGTGTTAATAAATGCGTCCCCTGTTGATGTACGATATCCTAGAGGGAAACCTTTAGGGTACTCGCACCAGAAGTTAGAATTCTGTGATAACCTTTAGTTTAATTCTCTGGGAATATCCCTGTAGTCAAATATACCCAAGGAAGCTACTGAAGGAACCTTCCATCAGGACGTCATGGCTTGAGCCCAAATATATATATATATATATATATATATATATATATATATATATATATATATATATATATATATATATATATATATATTTACACATGTATATATATGTATGTATATATACACAGACATATATATATATATATATATATATATATATATATATATACTGTAATCTGTCTTTCCATTTGTCTGCCAAG
>NC_090752.1:62816928-62821928 GCF_036898095.1 Palaemon carinicauda | reverse complement strand
TCCTGATCGCTGATTGGTTGGACAAGATTATTCTAACCAATCAGATAGCAGGAAACTTTTCCGAGCTAAAAGGGTACCGCTGCGAGTCAGTGCAAATGCGCCTCATTAACTAAATTAAGTATAGTGCGCTGTTTTTGTTTTTATTGAAAGTAACATTTACACAAATCTCTTTCAACGAAAGTGTTCTAAATCAGTTATTCGGAAAGGTCAAATTCTATTTCAATATTGATTCTATTGCGATTGGAGCTTCCAACAGATACCTTCTCCCACTATAGTTAATACATTCTCCTCATATATCAATAATAAATTCGCTTCCTATCATTACTACATTCTCATCCTCTTACGCATAAATTTCCTCATATCAATAATACATTAAAGTATTCTCCTCATATCAATAATACATATGTCAACTAGATGGGCACTCAATACAGCGCAGACCTCCACCACGGGAGCTTATTTATCGACATTTTGCTCACCCTTAATCTTGATCTTTGATCTTAACATGTATTAATTGATGTGGATTTTCATACGCTCAAATATGAACCAAGTTTGAAATCTCTGTAACAACGATGTCCAAACTTATGGCTGATTACGTGAATTGGACATTTTGCATGAATGTGACCTTAACCTTTAACCTTAACCTTTAACCTTAACCTTCCCAAATTTAATCATTTACGGCTTTTTCCATTGAACTTAATCCCTGTATGTTTCATTACTCTATGATTAAAATTGTGGCCAGGAAGCTGTTCACAAACAAACACACACACACAAAAAACACAAACACTCAAAAAGGGGCTAAAACATGACCTTCCAATTATGTTGGCGGAGGTAATAATACATTCTCATCATATCATTAATACATTCTCCTTCTACCATTCACTCATTCACCTAATATCATTAATACTTCTCCGATAATAATACATTATCCTCCTAAAATTAACAATTCAACTTCTATTGATAATACACCAGTCTCCACTCCCCATCACAATGCCTTAAAATGGAATAGCTTACAGAACTTTATCGCTTATCATCACCATCATCATCACCACCATCATCATCATCATCATCATCATCATGACCACCATCATCCTTTCGCTAGGAATATATAACAGACAAAAAGAAGTCAAGTCCCTTATGTCATCATGAAGGTATTTAACTTCTAATGGAATTCAGGAATTAATGATTTTTGTGTTTTTTCTTTTACACAGGAACCATATAGCTGAATAATTGTAAGAATACCGTAACTAATGGGAATAATAATAATAATAATAATAATAATAATAATAATAATATTAATAATAATTATATATACACTGATTATACACACACATTATATATACATATAAATATACATTCATATATGTATATATATAAATATATATATATATATATATATATATATATATATATATATATATATATATATATATATATACAAACATTTACATATATAAATATATATATATGTATGTATTTATACACTCATAAATACATACATACATTTACATATACATATATATGTGATACTCCCACATATATATATATATATATACACAAGTGTATACAGTATATCTATAATTTTCATAATATTATAATATATATATATATATATATATATATATATATATATATATATATATATATACATATATACATAGAGAGAAAGTTTTGAAATAGACAAGACTATTTTATTAAATAACCTAGTTGCTTCAAGAATAATGAACTATATATATATATATATATATATATATATATATATATATATATATATATATATATATATATATATAATATACACAGAGAGAGAGAGAGAGAGAGAGAGAGAGAGAGAGAAATATTGCAATAGAACAAAGTTTGACACTAAAAAATCTAGTTATTCTCGCATATAACAATCCCCCATTATTTCCCAAACAATAATAACGAAAAAGAATTTCCTGAATGTTAAGTAAAGAGGAATGAAGGTGGAATATTGTTAATAATATTACCAACAGTAATTAAAAGCCAGAGGATTCAGAGCATCGAATGAATTCGAAGTAATCATCACAAATGAATATGCAATGTGCCATTAAGTGCAATTAAGAAGTGACATACTTGAGACTATGTTGAAGATATGGACGTTCCTGATCTTATCAGGGGACAAAGTTCCATCCCATTCGGAGGTACACATATACTTCTATTGAATGACATATTGGGATTTGATTTTCATTATACATACATACATAAATATATACATATATTCATATATACATTTGTATATATATATATATATATATATATATATATATATATATACATCGTAAACTATATATATATATATATATATATATATATATATATATATATATACATCGTAAACTATATATATATATATATATATATATATATATATATATATATATATATATATACATATATGTATTAACATATAAATATGTTTATATATTTGTTTTATAAAAATGAATATTTCAATAAGTAATATTCTTAAATGAATATTTCAATAACTTATATTCTTAAAAGAGTATTTCACTATATTTATATTTCTAAATTAATATTTCAATATTTTGTATTCTTAAATGAATATATCAATATATTTATGTTCTTAGATGAATATTTTTTTTAATTGAATAAATTGATATATTTATTTTCATAAATGAATAATTCAATATGTTATTGTCTTAAATGGAATATATATATATATATATATATATATATATATATATATATATATATATATATATATATATATCGATATATATATATATCGATATATATATATATATATATCTATATATATATATATATATATATATATACCCATATACATATATATATATACCTATATATATATATATATATATATATATATATATATATATATATAATAATGTATATTATATATATATATATATACACATTATATATATATGTATATATATATATGTATATATACACACATATATATATATATATATATAATGTCGCAAATGAATATTTCAATACATTAATGTCTTAGATGAATATACCTATACATTATCACCTCAAATGAATATATCAATATAATATAGTCTCGAATGCATATTTCAAAAGATTCATATGTATAAATGAATATCTATTGTCCTTTGCTATCAAGACGAACCCACGACTTCATATTCATTATTTTATATTTGAAGAAAAAGTAAACCTAAACTCCGCTTATTCCACCAAACATCAAAACACGTTTTGTGGAACTCATTACATCTCAAGCCTCATTAACTCGAGAGTGAAAGATGTGTCCGTATTTTCGTGAGGTCATTTCAAGCGGATGCCATTAAGGGAATTCAAAAGTTATATCATTAACAAGATCCTGAGATGGTTGTTTATGACAGTACCTCAAAGCGAATGTAAATGAGAAAGGTATTAACTGTCATCTAGGGGCTTTACCTTGAATGACTTCATATCGCGTGAAGGAATATTTTAGTGAATGAAAGTAGACGATATATTATACATTAAAATCAAGTGGCTCATTCTTGCATATTACATTTCATATTTATTCAAGAAAAAACGTGAATGGCTTTTTATTATTGTAATAGTTAATAATAAATACTGATATACAATATTTATATTGATAAAACTATATTTAGAACAACACCTTTAGGTAAAAAGCGATTTATCTAAATGAAGCATAACAATTTGAAGAATTACTGATATATTAAATTGCTTGTCATTTAAGGAAGACAAATGTGAGAGAGAGAGAGAGAGAGAGAGAGAGAGAGAGAGAGGAGAGAGAGAGGAGAGAGAGAGAGAGAGAGAGAGGAGAGAGAGAGAGAATTACATATTTCAAAAGTTTTCAGATGTTTGACTTATCTAATTAATGAAGCATTTCATAATTGTAGAATTACGAATCTATTAAATTGTTTGTCATTTAAGGAAGACAATAATGAAGAAACTCATTAATTTCTCTGTAGATATAAAGTGATTTTTGATATTGCTTTCTGGGTGTTCTCTGAATGTTAATGAAAATAAAAATTATTATAAGAGGAGAAAAGAGGCTTAGCAAGGATGTCAATCATGTTCGTCCCACGAGAGAGAGAGAGAGAGAGAGAGAGAGAGAGAGAGAGAGAGAGAGAGAGAGAGAGAGATTTATCTATCTTTTTATCATCAAAATAAGAAAAAAGGGCTTATAAATAACGACAATGCTAAGGCGATTAACATATGGCCCAAAGTGAGAGAGAGAGAGAGAGAGAGAGAGAGAGAGAGAGAGAGAGGAGAGAGAGAGAGAGAGAGAGAGAGAGAGGAGAGAGAGGTTACTCTCTCACTTTGGGCCATATGGTAATCGCATTATCATTGTCTCTATTCATTAGCCCATTTTTCTTATTTTGATGATAAAAAGAGATTAATCTCTCTCTCTCTCTCTCTCTCTCTCTCTCTCTCTCTCTCTCTCTCTCTCTCTCTCTCTCACTTTTTTTCATCAAAATAAGAAAGAAGGGCTTATGAATGGTCCAAATAGAGAGAGAGAGAGAGAGAGAGAGAGAGGAGAGAGAGAGAGAGAGGAGAGAGAGAGAGAGAGAGAGAGAGAGAGAGAGATTCTTATTTTTAAAACAAGAAAAGGAAGCCATATGAAAAATTCCAATAAAAAAACATTGCACTAAAATGCAGGAGAATAATGACACTGACGAACACACACACACATACACACACAACCTTTTAGGCTCTAAAGAGAGATCCTAACTGTGTTTGCGGAGTAGTTACCGATTAATTAAAGTTGACACATTCCTCATGAATATCCTGTGTGTGTATTTACAGAGGCTGACCCCTTCTGACGTTCATCGATGGGAAATTTGGGTTAAATCGATATTTCAAAAATAAAAGCGTTCGCCACTGCATATGTCTTTAATTAAGCTTTCATCTTTATGAAAGGAAAGGACTTGTGATTACACCGATGAAAGACGAAGAGGAGTATCGTTGATCCTCAAGAATGTCGGTCAGAATAAGCCCTCCTCCTCCTCCTCATCCCCCTCCTC
>NC_090752.1:62811928-62814428 GCF_036898095.1 Palaemon carinicauda | reverse complement strand
TTACAACCTTCATTCACTCTCTGACGTACATCTGCTTCCACTCCACCATTTGCTGCAACAATAGACCCCAAGTACTTAAACTGATCCACCTCCTCAAGTAACTCTTCATTCAACATGACATTCAACCTTGCACCACCTTCCCTTCTCGTACATCTCATAACCTTACTCTTGCCCACATTAACTCTCAACTTCCTTCTCTCACACACCTTTCCAAATTCTGTCACTAGTCGGTCAAGCTTCTCTTCTGTGTCTGCTACCAGTACAGTATCATCCGCAAACAACAACTGATTTACCTCCCATTCATGGTCATTCTCGCCTACCAGTTTTAATCCTCGTCCAAGCACTCGAGCATTCACCTCTCTCACCACTCCATCAACATACAAGTTAAACAATCACGGTGACATCACACATACCTGTCTCAGCCCCACTCTCACCGGAAACCAATCACTCACTTCATTTCCTATTCTAACACATGCTTTACTACCTTTGTAGAAACTTTTCACTGCTTGCAACAACCTTCCACCAACTCCATATAACCTCATCACATTCCACATTGCTTCCCTATCAACTCTATCATATACTTTCTCCAGATCCATAAACGCAACATACACCTCCTTACCTTTTGCTAAATATTTCTCGCATATCTGCCTAACTATAAAAATCTGATTCATACAACCCCTACCTCTTCTAAAACCACCCTGTACTTCCAAGATTGCATTCTCTGTTCTATCCTTAATCCTATTAATCAATACTCTACCATACACTTTTCCAACTACACTCAACAAACTAATACCTCTTGAATTACAACACTCATGCACATCTCCCTTACCCTTATATAGTGGTACAATACATGCACAAACCCAATCTACTGGTACCATTGACAACACAAAACACATATTAAACAATCTCACCAACCATTCAAGTACAGTCACACCCCCTTCTTCAACATCTCAGCTTTCACACTATCCATACCAGATGCTTTTCCTACTCTCGTTTCATCTAGTGCTCTCCTCACTTCATCTATTGTAATCTCTCTCTCATTCTCCTCTCCCATCACTGGCACCTCAACACCTGGAACAGCAATTATATCTGCCTCCCTATTATCCTCAACATTCAGCAAACTTTGAAAATATTCCGCCCACCTTTTCCTTGCCCCCTCCTCCTTTTAACAACCTTCCATTTCCATCTTTCACTGTCTCTTCAATTCTTGCGCCAGCCTTCCTTACTCTCTTCACTTCTTTCCAAAACTTCTTCTTATTCTCTTCATATGACTGACCCAATCCCTGACCCCACCTCAGGTCAGCTGCCCTCTTTGCCTCACGTACCTTGCGCTTTACTTCCACATTTTTCTCTCTATATTTTTCATACTTCTCTATACTATTACTCTGCAGCCATTCTTCAAAAGCCCTCTTTTTCTCTTCCACTTTTACCTTCACTCCTTCATTCCACCATTCACTGCCCTTCCTCATGCTGCCTCCAACAACCTTCTTGCCACACATCACTTGCAATCCCAACAAAATTTTCTTTTACTAACTTCCACTCCTCCTCTAAATTACCAGTTTCTCTTACTCTCACCTCGTCATATGCCATTTTCAACCTTTCCTGATATTTACTTTTTTACCCCCGGTTTTATTAACTCTTCAATCCTCACTACCTCCCTTTTACATCCACCTACTCTATTCCCCCACTCTTTTGCTACAACTAATTTTCCTTCCACCAAAAAAATGATCAGACATACCGTTAGCCATACCCCTAAACACGTGCATGTCTTTCAATCTTCCAAACATTCTTTTAGTTATCAACACATAATCCATTAATGCCCTTTCTACTACTCTTCCATTTGCCACTCTTACCCATGTTATACTTATTTTTATCTTTCTTTTTAAAGAAGCTAGCACTTATTACCATCTCTTGTTCAACACAACATGTCTACCAGTCTCTCACCACTCTCATTTTCACCTGGTACGCCATACTTCCCAATGACACCTTCTACCTCTCCAGCGCCCACTCTAGCATTTAAGTCACCCATAACAACTACATAATTCCTTCTACCCAGTCCTTCTACACACCTAATCAATTCATTCCAGAACTCATTCCGCTCTTCTTCACTTTTCTCACTACCTGGCCCATACGCACTGACAAACGCCCAACATTCCCTACCCAACCTAACCCTTACCCACATTAACCTAGATGATATCTCCTTCCATTCCACTACTTTACCTGTCATCCATTCACTCAGCAATAACGCCACACCCTCTCTCGCTCTTCCCCTTTCAATCCCAGACACTCTACCAGACATTTCACCAAACATCACTTCACCTTTTCCTTTCATCTTTGTCTCACACAAGGCCATTACATCCATCCTTCTACTTCTAAACATACTTCCAATCTCACATCTTTTACTCTCTACCGTACTACATCCACGCACATTCAAACACCCCCAAAACTAGAGTGCGGGGAGCAGTCACTCTCCCCCCAGCTCCATCTCCTTGTCGATGTC